>NC_056437.1:18188033-18423033 GCF_018296145.1 Oncorhynchus tshawytscha
ATCAATAAGTGCATCGAGGATGTCATCCCCACAGTGACTGTGCGTACATACCCCAACCAGAAGCCATGGATTACAGGCAACATTCGCACTGACCTAAAGGGTAGAGCTGCTGCTTTCAAGGAGCGGGACTCTAACCCGGAAGCGTATAAGAAATCCTGCTAAGACGAACCATCAATCAGGCAAAGTGCAAATACAGGACTAAGATTTTAATTGCACTATTCCGGCTCTGACGCTCGTTGGATATGGCAGGGCCTGAAAACTATTACAGAATACAAAGGGAGGCACAGCCAAGAACTGCCCAGTGACACGAGCCTACCAGACAAATCTAAATCAATTCTATGCTCGCTTCGAAGCAAGCAACACACATTTTCTATAGGATTGAGGTCAGGGCTTTGTGAAGGCCACTCCAATACCTTAACTTTGTTGTCCTTAAGCCATTTTGCCACAACTTTGGGAGTATGCTTGGGTCATTGTCCATTTGGAAGACCCATTTGCGACCAAGCTTTAACTTCCTGACTGATGTCTTGAGATGTTGCTTCAATATATCCACATCATTTTCATCCCTCATGATGCCATATATTTTGTGAAGTGCACCAGTCCCTCCTGCAGCAAAGCACCCCCACAACATGATGCTGCCACCTGTGCTTCACGGTTGGGATGGTGTTCTTCAGCTTGCAAGCCTCCCCCTTTTTCCTCCAAACATATGGCCTAACAGTTCTATTTTTGTTTCACCAGACCAGAGGACATTTCTCTAAAAAGTATGATATTTGTCCCCATGTTCAGTTGCAAATCGTGGTTTGGCTTTTTTATGGCGGTTTTGGAGCAGCGGCTTCTTCCTTGCTGAGCGGCCTTTCAGGTTATGTCGATGTAGGACTTGTTTTACTGTGAATATAGATACTTTTGTACCCGTTTCCTCAAGCATCTTCACAAGGTCCTTTGCTGTTGTTCTGGGATTGATTTGACACTTTTCGCACCAAAGTACGTTCATCTCTAGA
The DNA here is from genome assembly GCF_018296145.1 of Oncorhynchus tshawytscha. NCBI lineage: Eukaryota > Metazoa > Chordata > Actinopteri > Salmoniformes > Salmonidae > Oncorhynchus > Oncorhynchus tshawytscha. The sequence goes on from NC_056437.1 coordinate 18,189,029, forward strand.
AGACCGAATGCGTCTCCTTCCTGACCAGTATGACTGCTGTGTGGTCCCATGGTGTTTCTACTTGTGTACTATTGTTTGTACAGATCAACATGGTACCTTCAGGCGTTTGGAAATTGCTCCCAAGGATGAACCATACTTGTGGAGGTCTACAATTTTTTTCTGAGGTCTTGGCGGATTTCTTTTGATTTGCCCATGATGTCAAGTAAAGACTCACTGAGTTTGAAGGTTGGCCTTGAAATACATCCACAGGTACACCTCCAATTGACTCATACTATGTCAATCAGCCTATCAGAAGCTTCTAAAGCCATGACATAATTTTCTGGAATTTTCCAAGCTGTTTAAAGGTACAGTCAACTTAGTGTATGTACACTTCTGACCCACTGGAATTGTGATACAGTGAGTTACAAGTGAAATAATCTGTCTGTAAACAATTGTTGGAAAAATTGCTTTTCATGCACAAAGTAGATCTCCTAACTGACTTGCCAAAACTATAGTTTGTTAACAAGACATTTGTGGAGAGGTTGAAAAACAAGTTTTAATGACTCCATGTAAACTTCTGACTTCAACGGTATATACGTAGCCTCGCTACTGTTATTTTCACTGTCATTTTTTTCTTTACTTATCTATTATCCACCTAATACCTATTTTTTTACTCTTAAATAACACTGTTGGTTAGGGGCTTGTAAATCAAATCAAATTTTATTTGTCACATACACATGGTTAGCAGATGTTAATGCGAGTGTAGCGAAATGCTTGTGCTGCTAGTTCTGACAATGCAGTAATAACCAACGAGTAATCTAGCTAACAATTCCAAAACTACTACCGTATACACACAAGTGTAAAGGGATAAAGAATATGTACATAAAGATATATGAATGAGTGATGGTACAGAGCGGCATAGGCAAGATACAGTAGATGGTATTGAGTGCAGTATATACATATGAGATGAGTATGTAAACAAAGTGGCATAGTTTAAAGTGGCTAGTGATACATGTATTACATAAAGATGCAGTAGATGATATAGAGTACAGTATATACGTATACATATGAGAAATAATGTAGGGTATGTAAACATTATATTAAGTAGCATTGTTTAAAGTGGTTAGTGATATATTTTACATCAATTCCCATTATTTAAGTGGCTGGAGTTGAGTCAGTGTGTTGGCAGCAGCCACTCAATGTTAGTGGTGGCTGTTTAACAGTCTGATGGCCTTGAGATAGAAGCTGTTTTTCAGTCTCTCGGTCCCAGCTTTGATGCACCTGTACTGACCTCGCCATCTGGATGATAGCGGGGTGAACAGGCAGTGGCTCGGGTGGTTGTTGTCCTTGATGACATCGGGTGGTGTAGGTGTCATGGAGGGCAGGTAGTTTGCCCCCGGTGATGCGTTGTGCAGACCTCACTACCCTCTGGAGAGCCTTACGGTTGTGGGCGGAGCAGTTGCCGTACCAGGCGGTGATACAGCCCGACAGGATGCTCTCGATTGTGCATCTGTAGAAGTTTGAGTGCTTTTGGTGGCAAGCCGAATTTCTTCAGCCTCCTGAGGTTGAAGAGGCGCTGCTGCGCCTTCTTCACGATGCTGTCTGTGTGGGTGGACCAATTCAGTTTGTCTGTGATGTGTACGCCGAGGAACTTAACTTACTACCCTCTCCACTACTGTTCCATCGATGTGGATAGGGGGGTGTTCCCTCTGCTGTTTCCTGAAGTCCACAATCATCTCCTTAGTTTTGTTGACGTTGAGTGTGAGGTTATTTTCCTGACACCACACTCCGAGGGCCCTCACCTCCTCCCTGTAGGCTGTCTCGTCGTTGTTGGTAATCAAGCCTACCACTGTTGTGTCGTCCGCAAACTTGATGATTGAGTTGGAGGCGTGCGTGGCCACGCAGTCGTGGGTGAACAGCGAGTACAGGAGAGGGCTCAGAACGCACCCTTTTGGGGCCCCAGTGTTGAGGATCAGCGGGGTGGAGATGTTGTTACCTAACCTCACCACCTGGGGGCGGCCCGTCAGGAAGTCCAGTACCCAGTTGCACAGGGCGGGGTCGAGACCCAGGGTCTCGAGCTTGATGACGAGTTTGGAGGGTACTATGGTGTTAAATGCTGAGCTGTAGTCGATGAACAGCATTCTCACATAGGTATTCCTCGTGTCCAGATGGGTTAGGGCAGTGTGCAATGTGGTTGAGATTGCATGGTCTGTGGACCTATTTGGGCGGTAAGCAAATTGGAGTGGGTCTAGGGTGTCAGGTAGGGTGGAGGTGATATGGTCCTTGACTAGTCTCTCAAAGCACTTCATGATGACTGAAGTGAGTGCTACGGGGCGGTAGTTGTTTAGCTCAGTTACCTTAGCTTTCTTTGGAACAGGAACAATGGTGGCCCTCTTGAAGCATGTGGGAACAGCAGACTGGGATAGGGATTGATTGAATATGTCCGTAAACACACCAGCCAGCTGGTCTGCGCATGCTCTGAGGGTGCAGCTGGGAATGCCGTCTGGGCCTGCAGCCTTGCGAGGGTTAACACGTTTAAATGTTTTACCATCAATCCACGGTTTCTGGTTTGGGAATGTTTTAATCGTTGCTATGGGAACGACATCTTCAACGCACGTTCTAATGAACTCGCTCACCGAATCAGCGTATTCATCAATGTTGTTGTTTGACGCAATACAAAACATATCCCAGTCCACGTGATGGAAGCAGTCTTGGAGCTTGGAATCAGATTGGTCGGACCAGCGTTGAACAGACCTCAGCATGGGAGCTTCTTGTTTTAGTTTCTGTCTGTAGGCAGGGAGCAACAAAATGGAGTCGTGGTCAGCTTTTCTGAAAGGAGGGCGGGGGAGGGCCTTATATGCATCGCGGAAGTTAGAATAGCAATGATCCAAGGTTTTACCAGCCCTGGTTGCGCAATCGATATGCTGATACAATTTAGGTTGTCTTGTTTTCAGATTAGCCTTGTTAAAATCCCCAGCTACAATGAATGCAGCCTCAGGATGTGTGGATTCCAGTTTGCAAAGAGTCAAATAAAGTTTGTTCAGAGCCATCGATGTGTCTGCTTGGGGGGGAATATATACGGCTGTGATTATAATCGAAGAGAATTCCCTTGGTAGATAATGCGGTCGACATTTGATTGTGAGGAATTCTAAATCAGGTGAACAGAAGGACTTGAGTTCTTGTATGTTGTTGTGACCACACCACGTCTCGTTAACCATAAAGCATACACCCCCGCCCCTCTTCTTACCAGAAAGATGTTTGTTTCTGTCGGCGCGATGCGTGGAGAAACCAGCTGGCTGCACAGTCTCCGATAGCGTCTCTCGAGTGAGCCATGTTTCCGTGAAGAAAAGAACGTTACAGTCCCTGATGTCCCTCTGGAATGCTACCCTTGCTCGGATTTCATCAACCTTGTTGTCAAGAGACTGGACATTGGCGAGTAGTATGCTAGGGAGTGGCGCACGATGTGCCCGTCTCCGGAGCCTGACCAGAAGACCGCTTCGTTTGCCTCTTTTACGACGTCGTTTTGGGTCGCAGGCTGGGATCCATTCCGTTGTCCTGGGTGAAAGGCAGAACACAGGGTCCGCTTCGCGAAAGTCATATTCTTGGTCGTACTGATGGTGAGTTGACGCTGCTCTTATGTTCAGTAGTTCTTCTCGACTGTATGTAATGAAACCTAAGATGACCTGGGGTACCAATGTAAGAAATAACACGTAAAAAAACAAAAAACTGCAGAGTTTCCTAGGAACGCGAAGCGAGGCGGCCATCTCTGTCGGCGCCGGAAATATAACACGATTAGATGTTCTATGTCCACGACAACATGTAAGTAAGCATTTCACTGTATACCTGTTGTATTTGGCGCATGTGACAAATAAACTTTGATTTGATTTATGGCCTTTGTGGTGGTAAATAGACGGCTACGAATAATATAGATGAGATCTCTCTTGGTAGATAAGCTGTAGACCACATTATCTAACGTACTCTACCTTAGGCCAGCCATACCTCGAGACTTCTTTAATATTAGACATCATGCACCAGCTGTTATTGACAAATAGAGACACACCCCTGCTCCTCGTCTTACCAGAAGTAGCTTCTCTGTCCTGCCGATGCAGGGAAAATCCTGCCAGCTCTATATTATCCGTGTCGTTGTTCAGCCACCACTCGGTGAAACATAAGATATTACAGTTTTTAATGTCCTGTTGGTAGTATAATCTTGATCGTAGGTCATACATTTTATTTTCCAATGATTGCATGTTGGCCAATAGAAAGGTTAGCAGTGGGGGTTTACTCACTAGCCTACGAATTCTCAGTTGGCAGCCAGACCTCGCTCCCTTTGTCTTTTCTTCACACAAATGACAGGGATTTGGTCCCGTTCCCGAGAAAGCAGTATATCCTTCACGTCACTCTAGTTAAAGGGGAATTCTTGTTCCACTTCGAGGTGAGTAATCGCTGTTCTGATGACTAGAAGTTATTTTCGGTCATAAGAGAGCAACATTATGTACAAAATAAGTTACAAACAATGCAAAAAAAGAACAAAATAGCACAGTTAGTTAGGAGCCTGTAAAACGTCAGCTATCATCAGTCTTAACCCATTAGGCGTCAACCCATATGACCTGTACCCATCCAGTCTTAACCCATTAGGCGTCAATCCATACAGCCCGAACCCATCCAGTCTTAACCCATTAGGCGTCAACCCATATGACCTGAACCCATCCAGTCTTAACCCATTAGGCGTCAACCCATACAGCCTGAATCCATCCAGTCTTAACCCATTAGGCGTCAACCCATACAGCCTGAACCCATCCAGTCTTAAACCCATTAGGCGTCAACCCATACGGCCTGAACCCATCCAGTCTTAACCCATTAGGCGTCAACCCATACGACCTGAACCCATTAATGTCTTAACCCATTAGGCGTCAACCCATACGACCTGAACCCATCCAGTCTTAACCCATTAGGCGTCAACCCATACGGCCTGAACCCATTAATGTCTTAACCCATTAGGCGTCAACCCATACGGCCTAAACCCATCCAGTCTTAACCAATTAGGCGTCAACCCATACGGCCTGAACCCATCCAGTCTTAACCCATTAGGCACTAACCCATATGGCTTGAATCCATACACCATTAACCCATACAACTTGAACCCCTATAGCTATAACCCCTATGGTTATAACCCTTTTAGCCGTCTTCGCAACACTATGGGAGCCCCTGTGTACACAGACTATCCTTACCTCAGTGGCACCAATATGCCTCCCTTTGTCATTAACCTTGGATCTGTTAAGAGAGAGAATTTGTGTAGTATCGCTGAAGAAACACACGGTCCCAAGGGATTAGTGTTCACTCTGTAGTGCTGATTTTTTGTTCTGTTGTAAGGCCCTCAAGGCAATAACCCTGAATCTCTGAGTTTTGTATTCTCCAAATATATAGAAGAAGAGTAATCAGTGAAATAAAATGTGTATGAAATTCAAATCTATCTGCCTCATTTCAGTGTATGATTTTGTTATGCTATACACTGTGCATCTCTGTGTTACTGTGTTTCATCGTGTGTAACAAGAACATCTAGTCACTGAGCATCAATATTACACTGTTACACCTGAGGCTTATCAAAATACCACACTGTGAACCACCCTGGATTCAACAGTCAGGTTGGGAAAGAGTGAACTTGTTAGTCAATTTGTCTGACAAAATAAAATTGCTCAACCAACCATGATTCTTCATTAGATTAGTTCGATATTTTACCGTTCACCCTTTAAAGGCCCAACGCAGTCATGACATGATTTTCCTGTGTTTTATATACATTTCCACATGATGAGTTTGGAATAAAACTGTGAAATTGTAAAAATGATCAATTAAATGTTGGTCTAAGAGCTCCCACTGGGCACGCACTGGTTGAATCGTTGTTTCAACGTAATTTTTGTCAACCTATTGGGAAGTGGAATCTAGGTGGAAAACACATTTGGATTTGCAAAAAATCATCAACGAGTACTGTTTCCATCTCATTTCCACCAGCATTGTAAACACTGAAATTAGGGTAAAACTTCAATATAAATACCTGACTAACAGGTTGTTACATAAATCTAATTTCACCATAATGATCAGAACTACACTACTGTTCAAAAGTTTGGGATCACTTAGAAATGTCCTTGTTTTTTGAAAGAAAAGCACTTTTTTTTGTCCATTAAAATAACATCAAATTGATCAGTGTCGACATTGTTAATGTTGTAAATGACCAGCTGGAAACGAAAGATGTTTTCATGGAATATCTACATAGGCCTACAGTGGCCCATTATCAGCAACCATCACTCCTGTGTTCCAATAACACGTTGTGTTAGCTAATCCAAGTTTATCATTTTAAAAGGCTAACTGATCATTAGAAAACCTGTTTGCAATTATGTTAGCACTGGAGGCTTCATTAAATAGTACCTGCAAAACACGGAAAATGGACACAATTGCATTTTATTGATGGCAATTTGAATGCACAGAGATATCGTGACGAGATCCTTAGGACCATTGTTGTGCCATTCATCCACCACCAACACCTCAAGTTTCAGCAGGATAATACATGGCCCATGTCGCAAGGATCTGTACACAATTCCTGGAAGTTGAAAAAGTCCCAGTTCTCCCATTGCTTGCATACTCACCAGACGTCACCCATTGAGCATGTTTGGGATGCTATGGATCGACGTGTACGACAGCGCGTTCCAGTTCCCACCAATATCCAGCAACTTCACACAGCCATTGAAGAGGAGTCGGACAACATTCCACAGGCCACAATCAACAGCCTGATTAACACTATGGGAAGGAGATGTGTCGCTGCATGAGGCAAATGGTGGTCACACCAGATACAGACTGGTTTTCTGATCCACACCCCTACCTTTTGTTTAAGGTATCTGTGACCAACAGATGCATATCTGTATTGCCAGTCATGTGAAATCCATAGACTAGGGACTAATGAATTGATTTCAATTGATTGATCTCCTAATCTCAACTGTAACTCAGTGAAATCTTTCAAATTGTTGCATGTTACATTTTATATTTTTGTTCAGTGTATAGTCAACTGTACCAAACATTAGGAACACCTGCTCTTTCCATGACATAGACTGACCAGCTGAATCCAGGTGAAAGCTATAATCCTTTATTAATGTCACCTGTTAAATCCACTTCAATCAGTGTAGATGAAGGGGAGGAGGCAGGTTAAATAAGGATTTTTAAGCCTTGAGAAAATTGAGACATGGAATGTGTATGTGTGCCATTCATATGGTGAATGGGCAAGTGTTGTTGTGGAAATTCTTACACAGGGACACTCAAAGTTAATCTTAAATGAATCATTGGATATCCTGTCTAGGACTGGGGTTCCGCTAGCAAATACAAATCAACAGAAATCTCATAAATCAAATTTCTCAAACATACAAGAATTAGGCACCATTTCAAAGATACAATTCTCGTTAATCCAGCCACAGTGTCTGATTTCAAAAATACTTTACAGCGAAAGCTCCACAAACGATTATGTTAGGTCACCACCAACTCACAGAAAATCCCAGCCATTTTTCCAGCCAAAGAGAGGAGTCACAAAAAGCACAAATAGAGATAAAATAAGTATAGAATCAATCTTTAGGATGTTTATATCATAAATGTTCAATAATGCTCCAACCCGAGAATTCCATTGTCTGTAGAAAAGCAATGGAACGAGAGATACCTCTCATGTGAAATGCGCGTGACTGAGAACGAGGCCGCTGCCAGACCCCTTAGTCAAACAGCTCTCATCCGGCCCCCCTTCACAGGAGAAGCCTGAAACAACGTTCTAAAGACGGTTGACATCGAGTGGAAGCCTTAGGAAGTGCAAAATAACCCATATCCCACTGTGAATTCGATAGGGGCTGAGTTCAAAAACTACAAACTTCAGATTTCCCACTTCCTGTTTGGATTGTTTCTCAGGTTTTTGCATGCCATATGAGTTCTGTTATACTCACAGACATCATTCAAACAGTTTTAGAAACATCAGAGTGTTTTCTATCCAATACTAACAATAACATGCATATATTAGCATCTGGGACTGAGTAGGAGTTCATAGGAGTAGGCAGTCCACTCTGGGCACGCTATTCATCCAAAAGTGAAAATGCTGCCCCCTATCCCAAAGAAGTTATTGTCAGCGCACTGGAGAGGTTCCAACCAACTCAATGCACCATAGTACACATGTCAATCAGGAGCTCTGCCTGGGTAGTCCCAGCAGTTGTCTTATATATGGCTATACACAGACACGTTCTATTTGCATGATTTAGCATATTTCATTAATCATTACCGTTTTGTTTCATTCATGTGACAGACCAATACTGGTTCATAACATGTGACAGACCAATATCTCACGAGGCTTCTTCTCTCAAAGCTGAAACATTGAAACTGAGATATCTTTCGTTTGTTATCAAAACAATGACTGGGCGTACTGCCAAATTGCAGCTACTGATAGTGAGGATTTGTACAGTCAGCCACTTGCATGAACACAGAAATCGGTTTATAGAACAGAACATGAATAGAACACAGAAAATAGTTATAAGAAAAGCACAAACATTAAAATTCCATTACAGTGCCTTTGAACGGGGTATGGTAGTAGGTGGCAGATGCACCGGTTTGAGTGTCAAGAACTGGGTTTTTCACGCTCAACAGTTTCCTGTGTGTATCAATAATGGTCTACCACCCAAAGGACATCCAGCCAATTGACACAACTGTGAGAAGCACTGGAGTCAACATGGTCCAGTGTCCCTGTGGAGCGCTTTCAACACCTTGTAGAGTCTATGCCCTGACCAGTTGAGGCTGTTCGGAGGACAAAAGGGGTTGCAACTCAATATTAATAAGGTATATTGGGTGGATGTTGAACTCAATAGGGTATATTGGGTGGATGTTGAATTGCATATTTGATTAGACATGTTGTTTGACCTTGTTTCAATGTTGATAGTAAAATGGTATTTTTGAATATACGTTGTTGTTTCAATGTCGTTCCATCAACCTAAATGAAGAGGTATATTGAAATAAAATGTGAAACCACAGTCCATTGATTCCTGCCTGAACAGTGACTCCTACTGGTATATTAGGTGTAATGCACTTCAGCGAAAACTAGTCTACCATCTTGCTCCCGGTTTCCCAAAAGCTTATTACATCTAAGTTAACAACCTGGTAGTCAGGTTAAGTCATTCTATTTAAACCCTAATTTCAGTGTTTACAGAGCTGGTTTAAATTAGATGAAAACAGTACTGGTTGATGACTTTTATCTAATCCAAATGTATTTTCCACATAAATAACAATAGGTAGACAAATGATGTTGAAACGATATTGATTCAACCAGTGTATGCCCAGTGGCTGTCAGCCTGTTTTGGTGGGATTGGCCCATTGGCCTTCATCATGCGCTAAATTAGTTAATATTTATAGCAACTATGACTGGACTTAATTGACCATTAGCCATTCAGTCATCAGTCTCAATACAGGTTTTTTTAATGGTTGACATTATACTGACAAGGCATGTCTACGCTTGTAGAATCACAAAACATGTGCTTGTTCTAACAGGGAATTCCCATTACAAAGGTGCGCACACTATACCTACCTCAGCGGCACCAACATGCCCCCTTTCGTCATCATTCAACAAGCTTGAGTCCGGGGAGAAACTCTACTAAATGCTGATGATTGGTTCAGTGAAACACAGGGGTAGTGTCCCAGGAGATGTACAGTATACACTTTGTTGTGCTGATATTTTATTCGTCTGTATCTCGTTTATTCTAACTGTTACTTGATACTCAGCTGTTTGTGTTGTGTTGTAAGATCACCACGGCAACACCACTGACTTTATATGTTCCGGATATAAAGGACTATGTAATCAGTGAAATAAAATAAGTATGTATCAAAATATATCAGCCTCATTAAAATGAATGATTTTGTTATGCTATACATTTGTGTATGTGTGTCTGTATCATAATCTAAAACCACCAAGCATCAACAGCATTACCCTGTGGCCTAATATTGTGTTGATCTTAACGTCTTCAGGTACCTCAGTGTACACATCACTAAGGAATTAACATGTTCCACACACACCTGTACACAACCATGTTATTTTGAATCATTATTGTTATTCACTGTGTATTTATTTATTGTTTCATTATTTCTATTTTATATTTATTTTTAACTCTGCATTGTAGGATTTAATTTGATTTAACTAGGCAAGTCAGTTAAGAACAAATTCTTATTTGCAATGACGGCCTACACTGGCCAAACCTGGACGACACTGGGCCAATTGTGCACCGCCCTATGGGACTATCAATCACGGCCGGTTGTGATACAGCCTGGAATCAAACCAGGGTGTCTGTAGTGACACCTCAAGCACTGAGATGCAGTGCCTTAGACTGCTGCACCACTCTGGAGCCCAAAGTAAGCATTTGACTCTTAGTCTACACCTGCTGTTTATGAAACATGTGACAAAGAAAATTTGATTTGAACATGCCAGTAGTTGTTTGTTCTGATTTCATTCTTGATTAGATGTACTCCAGATTTCAACCCACAGACCAAATAAAAACAAGGCAACAGTTAACATGGCGTCCCCCTCAATGCAGCAGCCCCCTTGGGCCAATAAGTGTAATTTTGTAAAGGCATTATTGCTATGGCAAGAGGCATCATTCAGTCAAGTTTCCTCAAAATCGGGCTAGTGCTGTCTGAGATATTTGTGTGACTAAAGGCTCTGCATGGTCAGTCTGACATCTACAATGCCCGTGCAGCATTTACGGTGATACGGCCTTTGCAGAAGTTAGGGCATTCATGCTTCTTGCGCTTTATGGAGCAGCGTAGAGCTGTTGAGCAGAGCGTGGAAGGACGTTGTCAAGGAAGTGAGTTAGCTTTTATACAGGACCTCCTGCCCCTACCTACAGTCAACCAATCATGCCAATGCGGAACTATATAGAGCCCTCCGCATTGTTACTAAATATGGGAGGTGCACGGCGATGCAGTACGGAGCTCAGTTTGGCCTCTGCATTCCTCTGGATGCTCCGTAATTGTGTCACATCCTCCATATGGCGCCTCCGACTACATTTTCAGATCAAGCATAAATTGGCTTTAATTTGGCTTTAATGTAGGAACGAACAGATGGAGACAGATCCACAGTCCCCTCTCTGATTTCATCGTGAGGGACAACAAAATGGAGGAGAATATTGTGGTGTGCTTACTACATTACTATACTGAGTATCAAATTGGATGCAACAGTCAGGCTGGGCAAGATTAAACTTGTTAGACAATCTTTCAAAATCTAATTGCTCAACCATCCATGATTCAAAATGACATGAGTGAGGTTTTAACTTGTAGTGAATTAAAAGATACAGGACAGCTACCTAACTTCCTCCTTTGGTTGCAATACAAATTATGATCATGTTGCCATTTTCAGGATTTGTTTTTCTTCCAGAAACTATGAGTGTACTTATTTGACCATTAGTCATTCAGTCATTAGTCTCTATCAGCAACAGTTTCATTTAATTATAGTTGACAGGAAATGATGGTTGACAGGAAATGACAAGGCATGTCTACACTTCTATTCCATTATGTTGGCTAATCGTTGCTTAATCTTGTGGTTTAAATAATTATCTGCACTAGTTTGAGCTAGTTCAGAATCTGCAGACTGGAACCTGACTAAACCAATAGTTGAAACAAGGTTAAATGAAATCCCTCCGGCCATTAGTATTGTTTTAGCAAAGATTATTTCCTGCTAGTGACAGACATGTAGCAGCGTTTTCCTTTTTCAGTTTTTGTTTCAATACAATGGACCTCTTCAACATAGGGGGGTCTAGATGATTCATTGTTTTGTTTACACTGGAATTATTTAAGTTTTCCTCAGAGAGGAATATTTTCAGTGATGAAATGACAGACATGTGTTACACACAGTCAGAAAGCCTATCCTATCAGGCCCAGTAATCCTCCTGCAACATTCCTAGGATTAGATAACTGCCCAGCCCTTGGTTCATTTACTGACACCCTCTATATTAGCACCAGCCCTGGATGTCTGTCTATGGTCTCCTCCACAGTAGGCTCAGACAGGACAGGAGCTGTAATCAGAGAGAAATCTTTGATTTTGTTTATTTTTTCAATCAGAAATCAAAAAAGAGATGGAGCTACTGAGGCCTGCAATTCTTATTGTCTTTATCTCAACAGCAATCGCAAAACCAGTAAGTGGATGAACATTTTATATATTTTAAATATATTTTGCCATAATTAGTAGCAGTAATGGCTATCGTTACAGTATTTTCAGGTGATGATGTGCTTTGTTCACTCCACAGTTCAACAGGCCTGGACACCACAATGGTCCACAGTTCAACAGGCCTGGACACCATAATGGTCCACAGTTCAACAGGCCTGGACACCACAATGGTCCACAGTTCAACAGGCCTGGACACCACAATGGTCCACAGTTCAACAGGCCTGGACACCACAATGTTCCACAGTTCAACAGGCCTGGACACCACAATGTTCCACAGTTCAACAGGCCTGGATACCACAATGTTCCACAGTTCAACAGGCCTGGACACCACAATGTTCCACGAATCCACGAGTCCTCAGAATCTGATGAATCAAGAATGACACCAGGACCAACTGCTCCAACCACAGTGAACCCTCCCACTCCTGCCATGTCAACTATCCCACCAGTGACAGAAATGTCCACGAATGGGCCAATTGTCAGTGAAATGACACCGTCACCAGGGAACGTTACTGCACGTGTCACTGAGGACATTACAACTCCCACTCCAGCAACTCCCCCTTCACCAACTAGAGGAGACAACTAATAATGAGAGAATTCATGAGAATGCTTTATTATAATTATTCAAGAGTTTATAAATCATTGCTTTTTTTAGGTCATAATCTGTTTACAGTACCTGCATTATATGAAATATCTTTCTTGGCATTTTATATTTGTTTTTTATGCAGCAGCATTTATAGGTAATGTTATCGATAGCTTCATAATAACCCTATCAGAAGCCCTGTAATCTTTACTAGTTCAACATATGGTGGTAGTTACGGGTGTTTGGATGTCTGTGAACTAGGTGATCATAATCTGCTGGGTGTGATATAAACAACTGTGAATGTTTGATTGATTGATTGATGTTGCTGTGTTATGCTCCAGTATGTCTCTTTACACACAGTATGTAGTGACTTGCTCTTTGGAGTTTTAGGCTGGTTATCTGTAAAGTACATTGAGACAACTGCTGATTTACAAAAGGGCTTAATAACATACATTTGATTGATTGATTGATATTTGTTGTGAACTTGTGTACTCAATAAAGAGATAGAAAAATACTTAAATTGAGAAAAGATGTCTCTTAATTGATTATATTTTTGATTACTGTTATCAAGTTTTAGTTATGGGTATGATCAGTCATAATAGATTGTTAGTGTATTAGTGTACTGTATGCTTGGAAAAGAGTGAGTTCACTGAGATCGAGCGTGACATTAACAGTGGGATTTTGACAGTGATTTCATCCATTCCTACAGCGCCATCTTGTGGTTATTTTCTGCACTACACCACCAAGGGATTATGGCACAGCTTGAGTTATGTGTGAACTCCAGCTTCCTCCTGACAGAGACAACACCTCATCAGACAATTGAGTAAGGAATGTTACGTTGAGAAAAACAACCTATGAACAACTTCATTTGAAGGTTCAAAATGTAATTTTTTCCAGTACTATTTTACATCCAGCATGTTTACTGTGACAGGGCCTTTGTTCATATTTGAGCTCATAACGACACTGAATGATGGTTTGTGATGGATTGTGGTTTCTCTGGTGAACACCACTGTGAATCTCCCTGGAGTCTCTACATGCTACGCACAGAGCTCAATGGCTCAGCAGACACAACAACGTATACACGTGAAATAACAGACCCACTATGAGTTTTATGGAAAAAAAGAATGCATGTATTTAGGACTGATACAACGTTATACATTATTACAGTAAAAATGGGACAAACAACATGTAGTGTAAATAATTGTGCAATTGAACAAAATTGATTGTTCTATATGTCATGATGAGATAGCTAGTATGAATCTTATCATGTATTATTGTTGTACTGTATCAGACCCTAAGGGACCTGAGTTGTGCTTATATGTTTTCTGTTATTCTCTCCGTTCTGACCTCTCCTCCTAAGGCAGGGTCATAGAGCACCTTCCAGGTCCTGGTAGCATTCTTCACTGTCGACAGCAGCAGGATGAGAGAGACATGCCTTTACTTGGCAGTGATGACGACGGGAGCATCGGTAGTGATGGTAGCCACTGTGGCTGCCTCCTCAGCCGAGTCACTGTCACTGTCATGGCTCTCGCTGCTCTCTGCTGAGTCGCTGTCACTGTCATGGCTCTCGTTACTCTCTGCTGAGTCGCTGTCTGCTGCCCCAGGCCTGGCTGTAGCTTCCTCACTACTGTTGCTGCTGTCAGTCTCATTACTGGCGCTGGTGCTGGTGCTCTCGCTAGTACCATCGCTGCTAGCGCTACTGGTGCGCTCACTGGTGGCATCACTCTCCAGGCTCTTGGCCTTCTGGCTCTCTGTGCTCTCAGAGGGGGTCCTGTCCTGGCTGGCTACGTCGACATGCGCCTTGCGCATGCTGGACTCCTCGGCTTTCCCACTGGAGGCGTCCAGAACCTGGCTCTCCACGTCAGGGGTGCTGGTGTCCTCCTCCATCAAATCATGCACCTGCAGGGCCTGGAGGGGGAGAGAGAGAGGTGGTGGAAGGATGTTTAGACCAACTTCCAAAACCAAATGGAAGGAAATAATGCCTATGAGTTTGAAATGGAGAATTTTAACACAGAGGAGAAACAAATTTACCTTGAACACTGTCATCGTCTTCTCAATCTCGTTTCCGAGCCCGGTGTCATAGATGGACACCTTTTTGCCAGCATACATGCCCTCATCCATCTTTCCATAGGATTTGTAAGGAGAGGGTCCCTTCTCGATGTTGTTAGTATCTACATAGATGATAGACTTCTTGTAGTCGCTGGGGTAAGCCATGCTGTCTCCACGTCCGTCATCGTAAATGGGGGCCTCAGTGGTAGCCATTGTGGGCTCTACGGTGGGCTCAGCTGTTGCAGGGGCAGCGGTGGTGTCTGCCTCCTCTGACTCACTGGACTCGTCTGTGTCCTGAAAACACACCACAACACCTTTAGTTTTACATATATCTTATAAGAGGTTAAAGTTCGAATAAGAGCTTGGTGAAACGCTCCTGTCTGTCAACATGAGCTAGATGTCTTCATTGAACTACAAGCTATAGTCTCAGTGTGGCTATAGTCTCAGTGTGGCCCTGTAAACTTATTGGAGCCATAACTACATATGCATCTATAAATAAAAAAGTGACTCAATATATCCTACATATAAGCTGTCAGTAGTTTTATACATAGTGCACTACTCACATCGCTGTCTGCGCTGTCTGCGCTGTCTGCACTGTCTGTACTGTCTGATGTTGGGTCTGAAGTTGGATCAGCTCCCTGGAGAATAGAAAAACAGGATCAATCAATGTATCAATTAACATCCATCAAAAGCACAGATATGGTTGTCTCTATCAGGGGTAAGATTTATTTAGCATCTTATGCTTCTTTATGCTACAACATAATTATGTTTTACCTCGGTTTCATCTTTGTCGGAGCTCTCCTCTGATGTTGTAGCGGTATCTACATTCTTAAAGAAAACCTCAGCATTAAAAAGAGTCCAATAAAAATCGACATATTAATGTAGTTTTCCCTACAGGGCAAATGTATACATTTCAATGCCAACACAACAACAGATGATAAAGGAATGTTTGCTGAAAGAGGCTCTTACCTGTACAGGGGCCACCTCAGTAAGTTCTGCTGGGGCTATCCCAAGCACTGGAGCTGGTTTCACCTGAAACATGAACAGGAATTTAAGTTGATACCAATGTACACATCTGTCTCTCTCTCTGACTCTTTTCAATATATACTGTATGTTCTCATATAAAAGGAACACTCACCAGTTCTTCTGAGCTCTCTGAACTGTTGCTGGGCGACCGTATCGCCGGGCGACCGAGGGCCGTTGCAAAGAGCAGGACGAAAACAATTGCAGCCTTCATTGTCACGAGGTGTATCTAAAAAAATTATAATCATGAAAAAATAAAGAATCATGAAAGCCACCAAAATGATGAGAACTGGAAATACAAACTCTGTTGAAAGCTGTACACTGTGTAGGCTACATTTAACACCTTTTTAAATGTGAAAATGTGATACATTATTTTTTCAATTTGTAAAGTCTTTTTGTCTGTAATGTCTTTTTTGTTATGTGTCTGACCCCAGGAAGACTAGCTGTCGCCATTGGCGTCGGGTAATGGGTATCCTAATAAAAGCATCAATTACAGCAGAAATGCCCGGATGGGAGGCAATTAGACTGATTTTACATGAAAAGTGCCTGTGAAGTCCTGCCTTGTAATGTTTAAACCCTTAAAGCCTGGATTACTATACAGGGAGAACACCAACCATGGGCCCTTATGAGTCTCTGCCATAGCTAAGTGGAAGGACTCTGTTGGAAGTGCACTCCTTTTAAAGTCCCTAACCGTTGGCAGACAAAATGGGCTTCCCTCCCAACTAATGACATCCAGCCTAGCCTACAATGAGACAGCCTATAGGGAGGAGGTCAAAGACCTGGCAGTGTGGTGCCAGGACAACAACCGCTCCCTCATCGTGATCAAGACAAAGGAGATTATTGTGGACTACAGGAAAAGGAGGACCGAGCACACCCCCATTCTCATCGACGGGGCTGTAGTGGAACAGGTTGAGAGCTTCAAGTTCCTTGGTGTCCACATCACCAACAAACTATGATGGTTCAAACACACTAAGACAGTCGTGAAGAGGGCACGACAAAACCTATTCCCCCTCAGGAGAATAGGTTCTACAGTTCAAAAGGTTCTACAGCTGCACCATCGAGAGCATCCTGACTGGTTGCATCACTGCCTGGTATGGCAACTGCTCGGCCTCCTACCGCAAGGCACAACAGAGGGTAGTGCATATGGCCAGTACATCACTGGGACCAAGCTTCCTGCCATCCAGGACCTCTATACCAGGTGGTGTCAGAGGAAGGCCCTAAAAATGGAGCGCCAAGTCGAGGTCTAAAAGGCTCCTTAACTGCTTCTACCCCCAAAACATAAGACTCCTGAACAGGTAATCAAAGGGCTACCCAGACCCCTCTTTAACACTGCTGCTACTCTCTGTTTATAATCTATGCATAGTCATTTTAACCCTACCTACATGTACATATTACCTAAATTACTTCGACTAACCGGTGCCCCCGCACACTGACTCTGTACCGGTACCCCCTGTATATAGCCTTGCTTGTTATTTTACTGCAGCTGTTTAATTATTTGTTACTTTTATGTTCTATTTTTTACTTAACACTTTAAAAAAAAATCTTAACTTCATAAAGCATTGTTGGTTAAGGGCTTGTACGTAAGCATTTCACTGTAAGGTCTACACCTGTTGGTTAAGGGCTTGTAAGTAAGCATTTCACTGTAAGGTCTACACCTGTTGTAAGTAAGCATTTCACTGTAAGGTCTACACCTGTTTTATTCGCCACAAGGAACAAATAACATTTGACTTGATTCTTTTTTTTAATGCATGATCGTCTCCCTTGTTTTCCAGCTCAACTACTCTCAGCTAGAACAACATTACATCAAGTATAACTCTGAGCAGGCAGTCTTTTAGCTATACCTATAATGATCGCTGCATAGTGTATAATTCCCCATGTTAAAAGTGGAAGTTTGGAAGACCACAGTTGGTCCAGGGAGGCAGGGAACATGATGAACGTCCCTCAGCTTTATTTTGAAAGCTAACTCTACTTTTTTCATTAGATCCTTGGGTACTAGAATAGAAATCTGCTCTAGAATAAATCTGTTCCAGAATAAATCTGTTCTAGAATAAATGTGTTCTAGAATAGAAATCTGAAGTGTGACGGAGGCGAGAGAAACAACAACGTGTGATGTTGAGAGGATGTTGAGTGTAGATGAGATCTGACTTCAGAAGTAACTAATCCAGCCTGTCAGTTTTGCTGTTATTATTATTTCTCCTCACAGCAGCCCTTTAAAGGCTGTGGCTTTGTCTTGGAACAGACTGTACGAGTCAGTTAGCTGAGAACAAATTAGCTGTGGATTTGTGAGATGAGGCCACAGCTTCCTCTTCCAGCTGTCATGCTCACATTCATCACTCCAACACTATAAAACCTAGTTTATGATTTATTTCACTCTATCAGGTTCAAGCAAAGGCACATACATATCTGGTGTATAGAGAGAATGTGTAATAACACAAACGAATTGTTACACCAGACTAGTGAGCTCTATTTCTTTTTCATTACTATTACTAACCAGAATATTGCGTGTATTCTGTTGTACATAAAAAAAGTGCAACACATTGAAGCATTGACTGTGTAGGATGATAGATTATAAGTGCTGAAGAGTGTCTCCCAGATTTCTTAAAATTGTGAAAATAATTGATATTTGAGTTACACAAAATATAGGAGAGGATTATAGAAAGTAAGCACCAACATCTATACAAGTAAAAGCCTTTTTTTTTTTACCTTGACTTGTTCTTCAGAGAATCCACAGGATAACTCTAGAGTAGTTAGTCAGGAGGATGAGAGCTGCTCACTATTCTCTTGGATGCCAAAGGAGGAACAGCACAGTTCAGTTTGGATGTGAATGGATGCTGCTGAAGGGAGGCTGCTGGTTGGCTTATAAACCCGGCTGCATCCAGCTCCAGCCAATAGCAGCAGGGCTAGATGTGTCTTGTGATGTTTACCACTTCTGGCCCACCTCTCCTCTCCCACTCTTCCTGTGGTTTTTGTGGCCACTCAATGCAAACATTCACCAATCGACAAGACAGGGAGAAAAAAAGGAGGGAAAAAATCCCTCATATCCTGTATTGTTAGAAATAAACTGTGGACACGAGCCCTGTGAAATTGAGATACATGACAGTACTTACAGTCATTTGATAGAAAACACAAAATTAAGACATTTTGGCTTTATTACTGATGAAGAATTGTGTAGTAGATGAACCATGATTGAAGTACCAAAACATTACTGTTGGTTTGTAAGGTAATCCTCCTTACATAATCACTAAGCCAAAGTTAAAGAAGAGCCAAGGTTAAGGAAGAGATGAATGTGTTTATTTCTTATTTTATTAGGATCCCCATTAGCTGTTGTTATTGCAGTGCCCTCGTGAAAAGTACTACTGAATTACTACACAAAACCCGTTTGTGCAGTAGTGACTATCTAGAGGCACGTAGGAATTGTGCAGTGAATGTGTAGTTTATGCACTACTCAAGATACACAAGTAGGGTTTTGTAGTGTTCGGTAAGAAAACAGTAGTGTTTCCAGTAATAATCAGGTAGAGATTTTTACTACAGTACTTGATGTTGGTAGCAAGTAAATAGTCAAAACACTACAGCTTTACTACACAGGCATTTCAATAGTAATCAGTTAGAGATTTTACTACTTGATTGACTAGTAAGGATAGAGGGAACAATGAATTGAGCTAAATACAGACAAGTCCTTGATGAGAACCTGCTTCAGAATGCAAACAACCTTAGACTTGGGGTGAAGATTTACGTTATAACAGGACATTGACCCCAAGCATACAGCTAAAGCAATGCTGGAATGTCTTCAGAACAAGAATGTGAGTGGGCCAGCCTTGAGTGGCCCAGCCAAAGCCCAGACTTGAGTGGCCCAGCCAAAGCCCAGCCTTGAGTGGCCCAGCCAAAGCCCAGCCTTGAGTGGCCCAGCCAAAGCCCAGCCTTGAGTGGCCCAGCCAAAGCCCAGCCTTGAGTGGCCCAGCCAAAGCCCAGCCTTGAGTGGCCCAGCCAAAGCCCAGCCTTGAGTGGCCCAGCCCCAGCCTTGAGTGGCCCAGCCCCAGCCTTGAGTGGCCCAGCCAAAGCCCAGCCTTGAGTGGCCCAGCCAAAGCCCAGCCTTGAGTGGCCCAGCCAAAGCCCAGCCTTGAGTGGCCCAGCCAAAGCCCAGCCTTGAGTGGCCCAGCCAAAGCCCAGACTTGAGTGGCCCAGCCAAAGCCCAGCCTTGAGTGGCCCAGCCAAAGCCCAGACTTGAGTGGCCCAGCCAAAGCCCAGCCTTGAGTGGCCCAGCCAAAGCCCAGCCTTGAGTGGCCCAGCCAAAGCCCAGCCTTGAAGCCAAAGCCCAGCCTTGAGTGGCCCAGCCAAAGCCCAGCCTTGAGTGGCCCAGCCAAAGCCCAGCCTTGAGTGGCCCAGCCAAAGCCCAGCCTTGAGTGGCCCAGCCAAAGCCCAGCCTTGAGTGAGTGGCCCAGCCAAAGCCCAGCCTTGAGTGGCCCAGCCAAAGCCCAGCCTTGAGTGGCCCAGCCAAAGCCCAGCCTTGAGTGGCCCAGCCAAAGCCCAGCCTTGAGTGGCCCAGCCAAAGCCCAGCCTTGAGTGGCCCAGCCAAAGCCCAGCCTTGAGTGGCCCAGCCAAAGCCCAGACTTGAGTGGCCCAGCCAAAGCCCAGCCTTGAGTGGCCCAGCCAAAGCCCAGCCTTGAGTGGCCCAGCCAAAGCCCAGCCTTGAGTGGCCCAGCCAAAGCCCAGCCTTGAGTGGCCCAGCCAAAGCCCAGCCTTGAGTGGCCCAGTGGCCCAGCCAAAGCCCAGACTTGAGTGGCCCAGCCAAAGCCCAGACTTGAGTGGCCCAGCCAAAGCCCAGACTTGAGTGGCCCAGCCAAAGCCCAGCCTTGAGTGGCCCAGCCAAAGCCCAGACTTGAGTGGCCCAGCCAAAGCCCAGACTTGAGTGGCCCAGCCAAAGCCCAGACTTGAATCCCATTGAAAATCTGTGGAAGATTTCGGTTCACCGCCACTCACCATCTAATTTAACAGAGTTGAAGAAAATCTGCACAGAGTATGTAAGAATATCCCCAAATCCAGATGTGCAAAGCTGATACAGACATACCCAAGCTGTAATCGCTTAAGGTGCCTCTACAAAATATTGACCCAGGGGTGTGAATACTTATGTAAATTAGATATTTCTGTATTTAATTTTCAATACGTTTGCTAAAATGTAGAAAAACATGTTTTCACTTTGTCATTATTTGGGTATTGTGTGTAGATTGGCGAGAGAAAAAAAATCGATTTCATCAATTTTGAATTCAGGCTGTAACACAAAAGAAATGTAATAAGTCAAGGGGTAAGAATCCTTTCTGAAGGCACTGTATATTGTATGGAGAGTACAAGGAGATGGAGTCATCCTTTTGCGGAGGAGAACTTCCAGACACCAATGTATTCTCTGAATTCTAGAACATACTTTTCCTAAAAGTTGGAGAGCATTGAAATAAACAACCCATTAAAGTAGTAGGTATGAAATTAAGGTAGAGTCCCTGATTGGTTTCTTTGTCAAACTATCTGTCCTCCTTGCAGAACGAAGAGAGTGAGGAAATACATGCATTTTCATACAGAGCTAAAAAAAACAGAGGGGAACACAGAACAGAGACAGACGTGGAGAAAACAATCACAGACAGCACCAGTAGCTAGTTCAAGTGTTTGTCGCAAATGTGGGAAATCCCCTTTCCACAGATGGAAAGATTGCCCAGCAGAGGATGCGGAATGCAGGAAATGTCACAGGAGAAGACACTTTTCAGCTGTCTGTCGATTAAAGAAAATGCATGAGGCTTCAGAGGAGGTACAGCAGGACAGCATCTTTCTGGGAGAAGTAAAGGGAAACAATACTGGCTGGCATTCAGACATTAAACTCAATGGGGAGGTTGTGTCATTTAAACTAGACACTGGGGCAGCAGTGACAGCTATCCCAACTAGGCTGTATAGCTATAGCGGAGATGGCCCTTTGCTTTCTACAAACAAAAAACTGTACGGGCCCAGTAATAACATTTTACCAGTGGTAGGGCACTTGGTGATTAAACTGGAGTGTAAAGACAAAAGTGCCATCCAGCCTGTCTTCGTCATTGACTCTCTAGCCAGACCGTTGCTGGGGCTGCCAGCAATAGAAGCATTGCAACTCATTGAGTGAGTGAGCTAACTGGAGGACCCATGTGAGGTTTTCAAAAAGAAATTCCCAAAAGTGTTTTCTGAGACATTGCTACATGTTGTAGCATTGCTACATCTGCTATAGTACTTTACATGCAATCCACTATAGCTTGATTTCTTAATGTATATAATAATAAAATAGCCTCCAGTGGCTTCGCATGTTCAGTGGAATGGTTCAGGGTGTATTCATCTCTGACTAAGTGGAGCAAAAATGTTTTAAACAGGAAGACAAGGCACAACACCAGACATGTACAGTGAAACTCCCAGACAGACGCCTGGAATTGTTGAGAGTGGATGCATCAAGTCGAGACATGCTGCATTTGTTACGTTTTTCACCTTGTTTGTGTTCATGTCACAACAGTTCAATCTTGAGATTGTGTCTGGAATTCTCATTGAGATGTTTTTACGTGTGTCTGATCAAATCAACCAGTGGTTCAACAGAAACTGAACATCAAGACACCTCTAACACCCCTATAGCACCATAAGATTACAGACTTTCTTCCCTTTCTGTCTGAACCAATCATTACCTCAACACCTACAGTACCTTGAGGCTCTAATGCAGGGATGGGCAACTTTGACGGGGTGAGAGCCACAACAAAAACGGAACTCATCATAAGGGGCCGCAGTGGCTCATGTTTTGCGAGCAAAACATTTTATGACAGCGAAGAGAAAACATTTCAGTTTTAAAGTTAATTTTCTGCAATTCTCCACATTTTTTCATGAGGTGTAGAGAAAATGTTGCCATTATAAAGTAAGTTTGCTGCAATTCTACACATTCCAAAATTGTTATAACTCAATTCCTGCAATTCTACACATTTTGCCATAGGGTGGAGGCAACTTTTTGCCATTTTTAATGTGATAACTGATGACCTCGTCAGTAATTTGACCATGATTGACTGCTGATGCACAACCACATTTTGAAATTGCACCTTGTGTATTCTCATATTCTAACTTTCAGTAAGGTGAGTCTCCCCCCCCCAAAAAAAATCTATTTATTTTTTAGGTCAAATTGGTCCGCGGGCCTACAAAATGGGGGCGGACCACCAGTTGCCCATCCCTGCTCTAGTGCTTTAACTTTAACATTTGTATCAACAAATAATGATATTCAAATGAAGTGATTCCAACCGCAACCACAAAAAATGACATGAAAATGTTAAAACTGCAACATAATATGATGACACACAAGGCAAATTATTATCTGATTAACTACACAGTATAGACAACGCTGCGTGTGTGTGTGTGTGTGTGTGTGTGTGTGTGTGTGTGTGTGTGTGTGTGTGTGTGTGTGTGTGTGTGTGTGTGTGTGATAGTGTATAAGAGAGAGATAGTGTGAGAGAGATATTTGTTTTAAATTTTTTATTATTTCACCTTTATTTAACCAGGTAGGCTAGTTGAGAACAAGTTCTCATTTACAACTGCGACCTGGCCAAGATAAAGCATAGCAGTGTGAACAGACAACACAGAGTTACACATGGAGTAAACAATTAACAAGTCAATAACACAGTAGAAAAAAAAGAAAAAAAAGAGAGTCTATATACATTGTGTGCAAAAGGTATGAGGAGGTAGGCGAATAATTACAATTTAGCAGATTAACACTGGAGTGATAAATGGGATGAGGTAGGTAAATGGGGGTGAGGTAGGTAAATTGGGTGGGCTATTTACCGATAGACTATGTACAGCTGCAGCGATCGGTTAGCTGCTCAGATAGCAGATGTTTGAAGTTGGTGAGGGAGATAAAAGTCTCCAACTTCAGCGATTTTTGCAATTCGTTCCAGTCACAGGCAGCAGAGAACTAGAACGAAAGGCGGCCAAATGAGGTGTTGGCTTTAGGGATGATCAGTGAGATACACCTGCTGGAGCGCGTGCTACGGGTGGGTGTTGCCATCGTGACCAGTGAACTGAGATAAGGCGGAGCTTTCCCTAGCATGGACTTGTAGATGATCTGGAGCCAGTGGGTCTGGCGACGAATATGTAGCGAGGGCCAGCTGACTAGAGCATACAGGTCGCAGTGGTGGGTGGTATAAGGTGCTGAGAGAGAGAGAGATAGTGTGTGTGTGAGAGAGAGAGAGAGAGAGAGAGAGAGAGAGAGAGAGAGAGAGAGATGAGAGAGAGAGAGAGAGAGAATGAGAGAGAGAGAGAGAGGGGAGAGAGAGAGAGGGAGAGAGAGAGAGAATGAGAGAGAGAGATAGTGTGTGTGTGTGAGAGAGAGAGAGAGAGAGAGAGAAAGTGTGTGTGAGAGAGACAGAGAGAGAATTGACAACCAAACAAACCAAAACAAAGGCAAAGTCTTCTCATGCTTTGTTGATTTCAAAAAAGCCTTCGACTCAATTTGACATGAGGGTCTGCTATACAAACTGATGGAAAGTGGTGTTGGGGGTAAAACATACGACATTATAAAATCCATGTACACAAACAACAAGTGTGCGGTTAAAATTGGCAAAAAACACACACATTTCTTCACACAGGGTCGTGGGGTTAGACAGTGTTGCAGCTTAAGCCCCACCCTCTTCAACATATATATCAACAAATTGGCGCGGGCACTAGAAAAGTCTGCAGCACCCAGCCTCCCCCTACTAGAATCCGAAGTCAAATGTTCTGCTGTTTGCTGATGATCTGGTGCTTCTGTCACCAACCAAGGAGGGCCTACAGCAGCACCTAGATCTTATGCACAGATTCTGTCAGACCTGGGCCCTGACAGTAAATCTCAGTAAGACCAAAATAATGGTGTTCCAAAAAAGGTCCAGTCACCAGGACCACAAATACAAATTCCATCTAGACACTGTTGCCCTAGAGCACACAAAAAACTATACATACCTTGGTCTAAACATCAGCGCCACAGGTAACTTCCACAAAGCTGTGAACGATCTGAGAGACAAGGCAAGAAGGGCATTCTATGACATCAAAAGGAACATAAATTTCAACATACCAATTAGGATTTGGCTAAAAATACTTGAATCAGTCATAGAGCCCATTGCCCTTTATGGTTGTGAGGTCTGGGGTCTGCTCACCAACCAAGACTTCACAAAATGGGACAAACACCAAATTGAGACTCTGCACGCAGAATTCTGCAAAAATATCCTCCGTGTACAACGTAGAACACCAAATAATACATGCAGAGCAGAATTAGGCCGATACCCACTAATGATCAAAATCCAGAAAAGAGCCGTTAAATTCTATAACCACCTAAAAGGAAGCGATTCCCAAACCTTCCACAACAAAGCCATCACCTACAGAGAGATGAACCTGGAGAAGAGTCCCCTAAGCAAGCTGGTCCTGGGGCTCTGTTCACAAACAAAAACACACCCTACAGAGCCCCAGGACAGCAGCACAATTAGACCCAACCAAATCATGAGAAAACAAAAAGATAATGACTTGACACATTGGAAAGAATTAACAAAAAAACAGAGCAAACTAGAATGCTATTTGGCCCTACACAGAGAGTACACAGCGGCAGAATACCTGACCACTGTGACTGACCCAAAATTAAGGAAAGCTTTGACTATGTACAGACTCAGTGAGCATAGCCTTGCTATTGAGAAAGGCCGCCGTAGGCAGACATGGCTCTCAAGAGAAGACAGGCTATGTGCACACTGCCCACAAAATGAGGTGGAAACTGAGCTGCACTTCCTAACCTCCTGCCCAATGTATGACCATATTAGAGAAACATATTTCCCTCAGATTACACAGATCCACAAAGAATTCGAAAACAAATCCAATTTAGAAAAACTCCCATATCTACTGGGTGAAATTCCACAGTGTGCCATCACAGCAGCAAGATTTGTGACCTGTTGCCACAAGAAAAGGGCAACCAGTGAAGAACACACACCATTGTAAATACAACCCATATTTATGCTTATTTATTTTATCTTGTGTCCTTTACCATTTGTACATTGTTAAAACACTGTATATATAATATGACATTTGTAATGTCTTTATCGTTTTGAAACTTCTGTATGTGTAATGTTTACTGTTAATTTTTATTGTTTATTTCACTTTATATATTATCTACCTCACTTGCTTTGGCAATGTTAACACATGTTTCCCATGCCAATAAAGCCCCTTGAATTGAATTTAATTGAATTGAGAGAGAGAGAGAGAGAGAGAGAGAGAGAGAGAGAGAGATAGTGTGTGTGTGAGAGAGAGAGAGATAGTGTGTGTGAGAGAGACAGAGAGAGAGAGAGAGAGAGAGAGAGAGAGAGAGAGAGAGAGAGAGAGAGAGAGAGAGAGAGAGAGAGAGAGAGAGTGTGTGAGAGAGAGACAGAGAGAGAGAGAGAGAGAGAGAGAGAGAGAGAGAGAGAGAGAGAGGATATCACATCACTGGACCACCCAGCCCTTATTCTTTATATCCTTTGTGGAAAGTCTGCAGTAGAACTAGGAGATCCACTTTTACAGTCTCCTCAGAGCATGTTAAGGACCTTATTCTAATCCTAGTCTGGTCAATGCAGCACTGGCGGTTTGGCTGCCTTAAAGCAAAGCTGAAATCAGGGAAAACACATGGCTCCAATTGAGCCATGATCCACAGCATTAGTTTATGAAGCTGATGTAATTCATTGAAGTGGAACCCATGTACAACAAAATGCACCTTAGGCCCGGTGGTCATTTAGTTTGGAAATATTATTTAAACTCATTGTATCATACATGCATTATGCAGATTGTGTAGTGTTTTAATGGAATATTGAATTAAGCCATCAACTTTCGTTATCGTAAAAAACTGCACAAGAGTGTTCATAGTTGGTAGCAAAGATCAGATGTGGTCTCGTTCGGGCTGATTCACAGAGAGGGATGATCCCGCTGTAGACCTAAAGCCTGTAAATGTGGTATTGCACTAACTGTTATACAGTGGAAGAACCCAGTACAGGCCAAGTAGTCATTAACGGTTTGTGTGTGTGTGTGTGTGTGTGTGTGTGTGTGTGTGTGTGTGTGTGTGCTTGTGAGTGTTACTATATGTCAGTCTGTGTCATACCGCAGGTGAGACATATTAACCACATAATGTCTTCATAATGTCTCCATAAGCCCCCATAGGTTTATAGAAGTGTTTGGGTAGTGGGTAGAGTTTTTACAAATTCATATATCTACAGTGTAACATACTGAAAGACAGGAGATCATATTACTTTACATAACATTTATGTTACTAATTGTGTTAAACTGGTCAGTGGGACTGCACCAAGGGAAAGGCTATTATTATCTTTACCCTCCAACCAAAAATGGGTAGTTAGGATGTCCCCAGAAGGTCACGAAATGGTCACCTAAAGTGGTCAGGACGTTGTGGCATGGTCTCTTGGAGATTTTGTCTAGTTTTTTTGGATGTTCTTAGGACTTTGTGTCAAGGTCCCGTGGAATTTTATTTTTTTGTGACAAACTAGGAACTGGAAAAAACCTTCAGGGGACCATGACACAATGTCCTGACCACTTTAGGCAACCGGGTAACTTACAGGGAACTAGACAAAGGTCCTCCAAAGAATGTTCTCTTGGGGCCATCATGCGACGTCCCCTTGACCATCATGAAACGTCTCCTTGTGGTCATTAAATGTTCTACGGATAATGTTCTATCAGAACCAAATAAGAACTTTTCATAAACTTTTGTAATGAACATCAAAATATCTTATTATAACGTTATGCTGCGACCAAACCGGGACCTGTACTGAACGTCCTTTTATGGTCCTGAAGTTAACGTCAGGTTTTAATGTTCCTAGAACGTTCTTAGAACATCAGTGGGATAACGTCTTACTGAAACTCTTAAAGAGACCTACTGGGAACATTGCCTCGTGCCCTTGAGTCTGTACTCAGTTCTTTATGCAAGTGGTAGAGAGTGAATGAAGTCAATGGCAATGTGTCTGAGATAGAGGTCTTTTCCCTAACCTAGACTAAGTATATTCCAAACAACGGGCAATTTCTTGTCAATTTATGTTTGGAGAGAAATGAGATTAAGGACAAGTGTGATCTGCATACCAGCTCTGCACTTACTCAAGGTCAAGCCCTGTCGCACACATCGGATTCTATGTCCTGTTGGACAACATTTGTTGTCGACTGTAGAATAACAGTTGCTCTGTTCTGATTATTTGTGCGAAGTCAGTATACAGTTATTTGGGTAAATAACTAGAGAAATATATTGTGCAGTATATGAGACTTCAACTTTATATGTTTGGTGTTCCCTCTCAGAAGACACTCAAAGGTTTTACTGATGCAATACAAACAGAAAGCACAATAAGAATAATACAATGAATCATGTGGAAACCCTGTAAAACAGAGGAGCCATAGTTCTTGCCTTTAGATGACTATCTGCGCTCAATTTGACTTTGTATGGGACAGAACCAGCACCCAAAAACAAATCATTTGAGACATTCGTTTTTATAAATGTTTATACTCGGAACAAGACGTAAAATGATTGAAAAGTTCTTCAAGTTAGTCACGTATTACTTTGAAAAACGTTTTAATTTATGATTTTGGATTGGAGAAAAACTATAAAAATGGTGGCACCATTTTTCAGTTAGCCCACACACCATAGAACCGGAAAGTGTCTAGAATCTTGTTGTTCTTCAGCCTCCGCAAGGAAATCTGGAAATCTTGACAGAAAAAGTGCGATATTGTAATGCAAAAACAACAGGTCTGTTATTGTGAACGTCATGAATGTACTGTACTAGTCTGAGGTAGCCGAACATCTTAGGTCATTGTTTTCTATGATCCCACATACAGTTTCTGGTTGAGACAGGCCTCACACACAGCTCAGATTGTGTCTTCATGTCTGCAATATTCTTGGTTTCCACCCACAGTTTCCACAGTGACTGGACTGCCATTCTTCCTGTCTCTGGTTTTGCCCTACAGTGTGCTTCACTTCCTGGAACCCAGGATGTGGTTCCATGGTGTCACTAATCTGGAGTCAGACCAGTCACCATCAGCCCACCTCTTCAGCTGACTAGATGTATTTGTGGACTTTTAATTTTTATTGGAGAATGAGTAACATCCTGAAAAATACTAATTTGACCTTTAACTGTCAATGTCATTGTTGGCTGTACTGTCTTCTTGTAGTCTATTGATGGTCTACTGCAGTGTTTCCCAACTCCAGTCCTCCAGCACCCACAACAGTACACATTTTTATTGTAGTCCCAGACAAGCACACCTGATTCAACTTATCAACTAATGATCAAGCCCTCAATGAGTTGAATCAGGTGAGTTTGTCTGGGGCTACAACAAACATGTGTGGTATTGAGTGAAACACTGGTTAAACGTACACCCAATCTTTTTCTCTGTCTTATACCTACAGATGTAGGATCTTGATTTGAGACAGTATGCTACAGTAGGAAAATAATTGTGCAGCAACAGGAAATTATAATTATTATGTAGATTATAATTAATGGACATTTTTGGGGTTGATAAAATGTTTCGTAAGGGGAAAATCAAGTCTGATATTTCTAGGTGTAAATTACAAACTTCAGAAGGCTTTTTAAACCTCAAACACACTACACGTTTTACATTTCCTGCTTTGCAGGAAAGTTCTCCTGCAACAGGGTTATCAAATTAAGATCCTACATCTGTAATGCAGATTCAGCATAACTTTTAAACAGAATTTAGGGTCTGCATCAACTCTTCAAATAATATTGTTTCCCCCTTACCGGCAGAGAGAGAGAAAACTCACCCACTCCTTAACAGTACTAACCACCATGCAGTAGGAAAATCGAGTGCAATAGGACAAACTTTCACTGTCTTGGATTGGGTTCAGGATTGTTGGGACATTCTTGCTGTAATTGAAGTTGATGAATACGTTTGTAAAATTGATAAGACTGTTCTTTATGAAGATTGTAATAAAAACCGAAACCGAAGTGTTAGGATACCTAATGTAGGCCTATAACTGTCATTGATGGATAAGGAATGAAAATACACATATTGATTTTGTGAGATTGATTTTGATTGACTGACGATATTAATAAAAATAGACATGTCGTTTTTTGTAGTTAATGTTTAGGCAATAGTTGGAATTGCAATAGATGGTGTAACATGGCAGGTTATGATAAGCAAAGTATTGGTCTGGATTATTCTTGTATACAATTGATGTATCAGTGTGTATTATTTAGTCATTAAGGTTGGATTTGATAGGTGAAAATTGTCTGTTAATTGAATGATTAGAATATTCCGCCCTGAAACATATGATTGTATGGAATTGATTAGAATGTATGAAATCATAATCAATAAATGTGTATTCCTAGTCAGAATTAGGGTAAAACAATATGCCTTTATGGTATTTCAAACAGACTGTCTGAGCTTGGTGCCGACCTGACTAGAGATTTGGGAGAGAACGGGGAGTACGTCTCAAGAACAAAGTCACCATCTCTGTCGGCTGGGAAGTGAGACAGACAGTGTGTGCATAGCAGGACATGTGTGTGTGTATGTTTGTGTGTACGTGTGTGCGTATGTTTGTGTTCACGTGTGTGCGTAGCAGGACATATGTGTGCGTATGTTTGTGTGCACGTGTGTGCGTAGCAGGACATGTGTGTGTGTATGTTTGTGTGCACGTGTGTGCGTATGTTTGTGTATATGTGTGTGCGTGTGTTTGTGTGTATGTGTGTTCGTATGTTTGTGTGTATGTGTGTGCGTATGTTTTTGTGTATGTGTGTGCGTATGTTTGTGTGTATGTGTGGGTGTGAGAAGTCAGTATAAAATTAATTGATTTGTATTCTTGACTTCAGAACGTTCCCATGAATAAACATTTCACTTTGGTAGACTGGGCCTCTGTCTGTTTTCGTTTCTATCAGTATCTTACAAATCCTTATATAACAGACTGAGGGTAACATAATTTAATTGGTAAATGAATAGGAGTATAGAATTCTCCTGACAGTTGATGAATAAATATGTTCTCATGTGCACAGTACACAATGGTTATACTCAAGAGAGAAAAACACTTGTAATATGTTTCGTTTGGTGTGTCTTTCAGGTTCGGTTTATTGTTTACGTTAGTATGTGTATATAATATATGTTATTCTAGCTCATTCAGGGTGAGGCCCAGTTGCAGAGCCATTCATTTGGACTCAGTTCTACTACAGCAAGTGATGCACTAGCATGGTAACTCTACTCTTCTCCCAAACCACATGGCCACTGTAGGATGACATGCATATGGTCATGCGGAAGTAGTAACATACATAATGCTAAGATTCTCTACTATATATAGTATAAGATGCTACTGGAAAGAGAAGTTGTCACAACTCATTCAAAACAAGTTGATGGGTGAAAAGAACATGACTAAATCAGAATTGTGTCATCTTGCTGAATGCAGCAATTATTTGACCAGATGAAAAATGTCTTAATATCACATACACACATTATACCACTACCATTTATTTTCTCATTTCGTTTAGAGACAATTGTATGGTCTTAAAGTACACTATGACAGTTTGAGTGCAGTATGATTTGGGAAGACTGAGGGATTAGATCAATCCAGGCTAAAGTCTAAGTGTTAATCCAGCTCATGTGGACCTGAAGGGCTCAAACATTAAAACAAACTTCTTTATTTCACCACCACATAATCAGGCATTGTGTGGGTGCAGGAAAAACAAGCCGAGTTGCTAGTCATGCCTCACTGACATAACAGTTCCTACCTGAGGTTAGATATCTTGACTCGTCTGTAATAAAAATACTAGGTTCATGTTATATCAATACATGTGATTGGGTTAATGAGTGTGATCAGTGGTGGGGCAAACTAAAAAAAAAAAGTTTCAGATGCATGCCAGCAAAGCCACTACACAACACTAAACAATACACTATAACGGTGACAAACGGTGCCTACAAACTGTTAAGGACCCAACAGCCGTCACAAAACCTTACCACTGCTACACCCGGCTATCAGCGGAGCCCTGTCTGGCAGCAAAATAGTTCATTCAGCCTCATTTACTGCCTTTAAAAAAAACATAGCTGACTTGCTTAAACAAATGTGGTTTCTACTGACAATTGAGATGTACAAACTATGGCATAAATGGATGACGAGCAGATTAGAGGCAATCTGTAATTTCGATTAAGACATTAATGAGCGAGCTAGGACGTAGTCAATATAACTATTTGTTCAGCACTTTGAAATGTACGGCGACAGAATTCAGAACATGGGCCATTCTTACAGTGTTCTCCCTGTACACCAAGCCAGAACTATAGGATAAATAAAGGGGGGCATACAAGCAGACAAGGAAAGCTCTTACGATTATCGATGATTGCATTTCTCTAAAACAGGCTCTAGGCTAAATGTGCACACCAAGTCAGAACAGTAGGTAATCTAAACTTTCATTGTATTACCACGACTACCGGCAAAACAGTTCGTCTTTCATTTACCCACGTCGGTATAACCACTGAGGAGATGGCACGTGGGTACCTGCTTCTATAAACCAATGAGGAGATGGGAGAGGCAGGACTTGTAGCGTGATCTACATCAGAAATAGGAATGAGTTCTATTTTAGCCCTTGGCGTCACAGATGCTCGTTGGCGCCTGCGAGCAGTGTGGGTGCAATAATTGAATTACAAGGATTTCTAAATGTATTTTGCCACGCTCGAGCACGCGATGTGTCCGGTCTGGTCAGCATGTCAGGCACAAACATCCGGTTATCTGGGCCCCCCCAGGGTTCGGCTGGGACCTCTGCGCCTCCCAGACCTGTTTCCCCATACCCCAGCTGAGTGCCGTCGCCAGGCACGAGGTGGGAAGGATGGTCTCGGGCAATGAATAATGGTTGAATAATCCAACAGGGGCAGGAAAAAGACAGGTCATGGCAGGCAGGGGTCAATAATCTAGAGGTGGGGCATAGGTACAGGTCGGCAGGCAGGCTCAGGTTCGAGCACAGTGGTCAGGCAGACGGACTCAGAGTCAGGACAGGCAAGGGTCAAAACCAGGGAGAAAAAAAGAGATACTGGGAAAATCAGGTCGCTGAGACACAAAAATGCTTGTTGACTTGACAAACAAGATGGAACTAGCAACAGACAAACAGAGAACACAGGTCTAAATACACAGGGGATAATGGGGAAGATGGGCGACCCCAGAGGGGGGTGGAGACAATCACAAAGACAGGTGAAACAGATCAGGGTGTGACATTAACAAGCTCCCTGGTAAAACAAGTTGTGAAGATTGCTCCTACATTGTTCACTTGGACAAACTAAGTAGAGGGAAAGAGTGGTAAAATTGTGGTAAAATAAAAAAAAATGCTGTCTAGGTTCAACTCTTGCTTGTTATGTAACCTTGATCTTGAGTTTGTTTGTAGATGCTCTGTCAACTCTATCAAACATATCCCACAATAAAAAACATCCTATATCTGAAAATAAAACATTTGTCGAGACACTACTATCATGTCTCCAAACTTGTCAATTAAGGCTTAAATGTAGAAGACATCCATCTGGTATTTCTGTCTCCTAGGATGGCCAGTTGTGGTCAGACAGACACCAGTGTTAAGATGCTTTGGGTATATTCAGTGAACCCATGTTGTGGAGAGGAGAGAAAGCGCCATCACGTGAATATCATCATTCAGTTCCCTCATCTGTCTCTATCCATTTTTGACTTTGTCAATTTCCAGAGAGTTTTGCTTCAGAAAGATTCCTTAGCCACCTGTAAAGAGACTGATTTTTGTCTGAGCAGCATCAAATAGATAGAAGGTTTGTTTGTTTGGGGAAGTATAGCCTAGTTCTGTATACCAAATACCTCATGACATCCCTCAGATTGACCATTGTGGCTGAGACACACAAGACTGGTTGCAGACAGACAGACAGACAAAGAAACAAAGAGACAGAGACACACAGATTTGGTCACCACTGCTTCTGTTTGGGAATTCCACCTCTGTTGTGTTATTAGGTTATTTTGGGTTGCAGCAAGGAGGCCTTAGCAGGAAAAGTTCATTCAAAGTCATTACTGGTCAGAATAACAATACTATTGTTTTAACAATACAATACGTTCACTGCTGTGAAATGAACAGACACACATTTCTAAACAGTAGTTAAAGGTAGACTCATATCACGTACATGCAGAAAGTAAACTGCATAGTGGGTCAATTTCCACAACAACTAAGAGCATTGAAGCTCAAGGCTCAACCTGTCCTCTGTTTTGGTACCCTGGCTACCACGCTGTAACAGTGTGAAGCCAACCCTTGCACATGTGCAGATACTGTGTGTGGCTGTTTGAGAGAGAAAGCCTTGCATCTCACTCATCTTAATATCTCTGGTGCTCGTGGCAGCGTCATTTATATTAATCCATACAACATTTTCTACTGTTTTACTCCAACTCAATCATACATTTTTAATGAACACGGTTTATATTTGACCATGCAATAAAAAGCAGTAAATGTGGATTTTCATTAGGGGAAAACTGATCAGAATAGGAGATCCTGGCTAGCCCTGTGACCACCAGATAAGCTTGCATCCTGAGAAACACTGGACAGTAATAGACATTACTAGCTAGTCTGGACTGTATCACTCTCCACCAGTGGAACAACTGATGCACCATAACAGGAAGTCTTCAGTATATGCAGGGCCTGTTCTAGCATTTTGGCAGCCCTAAGAGAGATTTGGTTGGGGACCCCTCACAACGCCCAGTTGGTAATTTGGCCATGATTACTACAAGGTTTAGATAGCTGACTAGACTAACTTACCTAGCAATGTAAAGAAATGTTTGCTCACATGGGCTGATTGAGTGACTGCCAGCGACTGACATAACTGCCAGTGACTGAGGAAAACTGCTGATGCACTACCAAATTTTTTAATTGCAATTTGTGTATTCTACTATTCTAAACCTCAACAGTACGTTGAGACCCGACTGAGTTCCTAACAAACTAGCAGCTATGGGGCCCCCTAGCAGCCACAGGTGGCCGCTTATATTGCTTATTGGCTGGGCCGACCCTGAGTTTATGGCTGAAAATTGACATTGAGTTTGAATGTAATCTTCTTTTCTTATGGGGGGGGATTTGTGAAAATTAATGTGTGGAAATGGTGAGATCCCAACTCAGCAGTGAAAAGTGATAACTTAGTTATTTTGACTGTCACAGTATGTCTTTTGTACTGTAGACTGGGGTTTTAAATCAAATCAAATCAAATCAAATTTTATTTGTCACATACACATGGTTAGCAGATGTTAATGCGAGTGTAGCGAAATGCTTGTGCTTCTAGTTCCGACAATGCAGTAATAACGAGCAGGTAATCTAACTAACAATTCCAAAAAAAAAAAAACTACTGTCATACACAGTGTAAGGGGATAAAGAATATGTACATAAGGATATTAGTTATTAGGATATTAGGGTTTTAGTTTACATGCTGGAACCTGAGCTGTTTTACTGTAAACCTGAGCTGTTTTATTGTAAACCTGTTTTACTGTAAATAAGTGTAAAGATGCAGCATTAACACTGGCTTATCTATCTGCAGGGGTTTGCAGTCAGGAGCACTGCAGAGTCAGCAGGTTAAGACGTGCCGTTGACTGACTGACTGACTGACTGACTGACTGACTGACTGGGCCGCTTGCTTCAGTGAGTCACTTTGAAATGTCACAATGCGGTCTCACATGGTCATTAGTCAGATGACTCTTTTCATGTCACTAGTTAACATAATCTTAAATAGGGAAAACAGACACAACTGACCCCCTGCTGCTATGTATGGAGCTGCAGTATACGATGACAGGCCATGACTCTGACTCTGGAGCATCTTGTTAATGACAGTGGAAAATAGCAACAATGTTTCATAGCAGGATGACTCTAGACTCCTGTGGCATAACGTGGCTTAATTCAAGTGTGTTCTTAACACATCGCTGCAGTGGCTACACGGTATGTGTCTGTCTGTATGGAAAAATCCTCCCTTATAAAACATTATTTTTTCAAACGATGTGTGTTTCTGTCTGTCAAAGGGCCTCTCGGTCGCTTAGTCTGTCTCAAAACAAATTACCCAATATATAAAAGTAGGCTTGTGACAGTTTAGTTGGAAATCTTGTATTTTTTCAAGGAATTGAGCAAGGAGATGTAAACAGTCTTGAAGTGACACCCACACAGGCAGTATAGTGTTTTATGAGTGTCAACAGGGACAGGGACAGGTCTGGGTCCCGTAAAGGGCATTTAGTTATAGTGTATCCATGCATGACCTTTAGCCCAAACAGACCATAAGGCCACTTCCACTGACCAACACAGACCTAGGCCTACACACAAGGAAAACAGAGTGCTCAAAACAGGATGGAGAAAATGGCAATCTTAAGGTGAAACAATTGTATTGGAGCAAATGCATCAAATGCCATCTCTGAACATTGATGTAGTGTCCTTGATGGGTGGTTGTCTTCCGTATAATAATGAGCTATGTGAATAAATTAAACCAATACACTCCCTAAAGAGTACAAATATTTCAAAATGCTTACGTCAAGAAAGGTTATGTTTATGCATAGACCCCAACAACTCAACACTCAACTCAGTCTTTCCTTGAGACGACGGCTGCACAAGGTATATTGTGTCACCAGAGCAGGATGGATCTCCTGGTTCCCCTGGTTCCCCTGGCACCTCTGGCTGCCCTGGCTCCTCTGGCTCCCCTGGTTCCCCTGGCTCCTCTGGCTCCCCTGGTCACCCTGGCTCCCCTAGCTCCTCTGGCACCCCTGGCTTCTCTGGCACCCCTAGCTCCTCTGGCCCCCTGGCACCTCTGGCTCCCCTGGTTCCCCTGGCACCTCTGGCTGCCCTGGCTCCTCTGGCTCCCCTGGTTCCCCTGGCACCTCTGGCTGCCCTGGCTCCTCTGGCTCCCCTGGTTCCCCTGGCACCTCTGGCTGCCCTGGCTCCTCAGGTCCCCCTAGCTCCTCTGGCCCCCTGGCTCCTCTGGCCCCCTGGTCCCCCTGGCACTCCTGGCTCCTCTGTCTCCCCTGGTCCCCCTGGCTCTCCTAGCTCCTCTGGCTCCCCTGGTCCCCCTGGCTCCTCTGGCTCTCCTGGCTCATCTGGCTCCACTGGTCCCCCTGGCTCTCCTGGCTCTTCTGGCTATCCTGGCTCCCCTGGCTCTCCTGGCTCCTCTGGCCCCCTGGCTCCTCTGGCTCTCCTGGCTCTCCTGCTGGCTCCTCTGGCCCCCCTGGCTCCCCTGGCTCCTCTGGATCCCCTGGCCTGCTCTGGGCATCATTAGTCTGTCTGCAGTCAGGAACAGCCTGGCGGTCTGGGCCGTGGGCTGCAACAGGGCCTGGGACTATACCTACATCGGCCGCATTACTACCTAGTGGTTATAGAGCAATGGACTGGGAACCAGACTCCAGTCAAACCCTGAGGTTTCTGTTGTTGTATCCAATAGTGAAGCACTCACTGACCCTATGCTATGTTTTTAAAATTTTATTTAACCTATATTTAACAAGGCAAGTCAGTTAAGAACACATTCTTATTTACAATGACGGCCTACCAAAGGCAAAAGGCCTCCTGAGGGGATGGGGGCCTGAGATAAAAAATAAGAAATGTATATAATATAAATATAGGACAAAACACACATCACAACAAGAGAGACAACACATCACTACATAAAGAGAGACCTAAAACAACAACATAGCAAGACAGCAACATATGACAACATGGAATGGTAGCAACACAACAAGGTAGCAGCACAAAACATGGTACAAACATTATTGGGCACAGACAACAGCACAAAGGGCAAGAAGGTAGAGACAACAATACATCACACAAAGCAGCCACAACTGTCAGTAAGATTGTCCATGATTAAGTCTTTGAATGAAGAGATTGAGATAAAACTGTCCAGTTTGAGTGTTTGTTGCAGCCTGTTCCAGTCGCTAGCTGCAGCGAACTGAAAAGACGAGCGACCCAGGGATGTGTGTGCTTTTGGGACATTTAACAGAATGTGACTGGCAGAACGGGTGTTCTATGTGGAGGATGAGGGCTGCAGTAGATATATCAGATACGGGGTGAGTGAGGCCTAAGAGGGTTTTATAAATAAGCATCAACCAGTGGGTCTTGCGATGGGTATACAGAGATGATCAGTTTACAGAGGAGTATAGAGTGCAGTGATGTGTCCTATAAGGAGCATTGGTGGCAAATCTGATGGCTAAATGGTAAAGAACATCTAGCCGCTCGAGAGCACCCTTACCTGCCGATCTATAAATTATGTCTCCGTAATCTAGCATGGGTAGGATGGTCATCTGAATCAGGGTTAGTTTGGCAGCTGGGGTGAAAGAGGAGTGATTACGACAGAGGAAACCAAGTCTAGATGTAACTTTAGCCTGCAGTTTTGATATGTGCAGAGAGAAGGAAAGTGCACCGTCTAGCCATACTCCCAAGTACTTGTATGAGGTTGCATTAGTTGTACATTAGTAGAACAAAGATATACTAGATGGTAGGTAAGACTGAAACATGATTTGCAACCTAATTTTCAACCATTTTGGTCACACACACTCCTAAATATTTTTGCTGTAATCTGTACATTTGATTTGGTAGCACCAGTGAGACTAGAAAAATATTCACTCAATGGCAGGGTAGGGAAGCGAACCAGGGTGAAAGGCAAACACACTATTCATCGCGCCAATATGGTTAAAACTGTCGGATTGGTCCATGATGTGTAAACTCCACCCTCCAGCACACCAGTGCACACCAGCTGAATGAAATCAAGAGCACCTAATCGCAATTGGGAAATTGAACCAATTGAAATGAAGTTCATTGGTTGACAGCTGTACATAATTAGCCATTCAGGTAAGAAGGGTCTGGGATTCCTTTATGAGGTGCAACCAAAACAGCTGTTAAACATTGCAACAGGGATATTCTGGCAGGGTGTCTGTGTAGCATTAGTTCTGAATACGGTTGTGGTTTTGATCACTAAAATGGCTGTGACTTTTGGACTCTCTTTGAGGTTAGTTTTTCAATGTATTCATCTGATTGGTTTACCTTGTCTTAAAGTGTTCACTGGATATTGATGTTTACCTGTCTGAATGTTTTGTAGTGTTTCTTGGCTTTGTTGCCTGCTAATTGGAGGGATAAAGTGTTTTCCACTTCAAGGTGCGTTTTGGTTTACACTACTTCAGTTAAAATCACAGTCTAGTTCCAATGGCTTAAGGCTGGCATTTTACCACAATGTTTTCTTTGTTTCCTAGGTGGTGCTTATGGGCATCCTGCCTGCACTGGACCTGAACCAACTGGATCCCAAGCAAGTGTGGTGTCTGGTCCAAATGCTAAAGCTACTGGCTACAATACCCTGGCAAGTGTGATGCAGGGTCCAAATGCCACAGCTGAAGCAACTGCTAAACATACCTCTGCAGTAGCGGCTGCCGGCCCGCGCGCCTCTGCTGAAGCAACTGCCAGCCATACCTCTGCAGAAGCGGCTGGCCCCCGCGCCTCAGCTGAAGCAACTGCCAGCCATACCAATGCAGTAGCGGCTGCCGGCCCCCGCGCCTCTGCTGAAGCAACTGCCAACCATGCCTCGTCAGAAGCGGCTGGCCCCCGCGCCTCTGCTGAAGCAACTGCCAAACAAAGCTCTGCAGAAGCGGCCGCCGGCCCCCGCGCCTCTGCTGAAGCAACTGCCAACCATGCCTCGTCAGAAGCGGCCGGCCCCCGCGCCTCAGCTGAAGCAACTGCCAGCCATACATCTGCAGTAGCGGCCGCCGGCCCGCGCGCCTCTGCTGAAGCAACTGCCAAACATACCTCTGCAGAAGCAGCTGGACCCCGCGCCTCTGCTGAAGCAACTGCCAAACATACCTCTGCAGAAGCGGCTGGCCCCCGCGCCTCTGCTGAAGCAACTGCCAAACATACCTCTGCAGAATCGGCTGGCCCCCGCGCCTCAGCTGAAGCAACTGCCAGCCATACCTCTGCAGTAGCGGCTGGACCCCGCGCCCCTGCTGAAGCAACTGCCAACCATGCCTCTGCAGAAGTGGCTGGCCCCCGTGCCTCTGCTGAAGCAACTGCCAAACAAAGCTCTGCAGAAGCGGCCGCCGGCCCCGCGCCTCTGCTGAAGCAACTGCCAACCATGCCTCGTCAGAAGCGGCTGGCCCCGCGCCTCAGCTGAAGCAACTGCCAGCCATACA
Organism: Oncorhynchus tshawytscha; assembly: GCF_018296145.1. Lineage (NCBI taxonomy): Eukaryota > Metazoa > Chordata > Actinopteri > Salmoniformes > Salmonidae > Oncorhynchus > Oncorhynchus tshawytscha. Next base: position 18,229,001 of record NC_056437.1, read on the forward strand.
TCTGCAGTAGCGGCCGCCGGCCCGCGCGCCTCTGCTGAAGCAACTGCCAAACATACCTCTGCAGAAGCAGCTGGACCCCGCGCCTCTGCTGAAGCAACTGCCAAACATACCTCTGCAGAATCGGCTGGCCCCGCGCCTCAGCTAAAGCAACTGCCAGCCATACCTCTGCAGTAGCGGCTGGACCCCGCGCCTCTGCTGAAGCAACTGCCAAACATACCTCTGCAGTAGCGGCTGGCCCCGCGCCTCAGCTGAAGCAACTGCCAGCCATACCTCTGCAGTAGCGGCTGGCCCCCGCGCCTCAGCTGAAGCAACTGCCAGCCATACCTCTGCAGAAGCGCCTGGCCCCCGCGCCTCAGCTGAAGCAACTGCCAGCCATACCTCTGCAGTATCGCCTGGCCCCGCGCCTCAGCTGAAGCAACTGCCAAACATACCTCTGCAGTAGCGCCTGGCCCCGCGCCTCTGCTGAAGCAACTGCCAAACAAAGCTCTGCAGAAGCGCCGCCGGCCCCGCCTCTGCTGAAGCAACTGCCAGCCATACCTCTGCAGAAGCGGCTGGCCCCCGCGCCTCAGCTGAAGCAACTGCCAAACATACCTCTGCAGTAGCGGCCACCGGCCCCCGCGCCTCTGAAGCAACTGCCAAACATACCTCTGCAGTAGCGGCTGGCCCCGCGCCTCAGCTGAAGCAACTGCCAGCCATACCTCTGCAGAAGCAGCTGGACCCCGCGCCTCTGCTGAAGCAACTGCCAAACATACCTCTGCAGAAGCGGCTGGCCCCCGCGCCTCAGCTGAAGCAACTGCCAAACATACCTCTGCAGAAGCGGCCGGCCTTGTACAGACGGCCCGACCCCTTAACAAGCTAGATAGGAGATCATAATTTGGTTTGCACAACTCCTTAATCGTCTTTCCCCTGTTACTGTGCCTCCATTCGAAGAAAAGGGCAAAGGTAACTGAGGTGAGGAATTGTGCAAACTAATGCACTTGTTTGAAATGAGGATCTCCTTCATTTGCTCATCGTTATGCAAATTGTTTACAGGGGTGAACACTACAATGGTATGATTTTTTTTTTTAAATTTCAAAACCATACGACTAAAATTTACATCTGATTTGGTCACTATTGCTGACACTTAGGTTGTACGGTTTTGTCCTGGTGTTCCTGCTACTCTTGCATGATTTGTTCAATAAACAATTTGACTTCCCAAATGCTTTGTCTTTTAAATGTGGGTTTCTCTTCTGCCTACCATATGTTTGCTGATTAGGGACAGACTGGGTCTGGAGAAAAAGGGATTGTGGTTCACACCACTTGTGTAAACAGCTTTGTTTCTGGTAGTTGAGGAAAGGTTGACTGCATTTCTTGTTTTAATTCCTCATTGTTTGCATAGTCAACATACACACTTACCCCACCAAACATGCCACCAGGGGTCTTTTCACAGTCTCCAAATTAAAAGCACAGTGTTAGAGCCATGATTGGCTGGAACTCCCTTCCATATACCGCAAGAGAACAGCAAACCGGGTTTTAAAAAAACAAGGCAACACTTCACGGCACAACGCCTCTCCCCCATGTGACCTACTGGTTGTGTGTATGTGTAATGGCTGCACAAAGCATTAACATATGTAAATTGCCAAGTGTTTTTTTTTTTTTCGTGTCAGACCCCAGTAAGACTAGCTGTCGCCATTGACATCGGCTACTGGGGATCCTAAAATATATATTCAACTACCTTTAGCATTTGAAAAGCTGAAATAAACTACAAAACACTTCTACCCAGGTCTGACCTCCACAGGACACTGGGTGTGAAATGCTTCATTGCAAACTCTTTCCTCAACAGTACAGAATCAATATAAAAGAAGCAGAGGGGAGCGACTGCAAATCAGCACAGTCCATTTGTATGTTCCCATGGTAGCAAGCATCTCCAATCCAAAATTAAATCTAGAATGGGCTTCCTATTTCACAACAAACCCATCCCTCGCTCATGCTGCCAAACACCCTTGTAAAACTATCCACCAATCATCGACTTCGGCGATATCATTTACAAAATAGCCTCAAACTCTCAAATTGGATGCAGTCTATCACAGTGCCATCTGTTTTGTCACCAAAGCCCCATATACTTTCCACCACTGCGAACTGTATTCTCTCGTTGGCTGGCCCTCGCTTCATACTCATCGCCAAACCCACTGGCTCCAGGTCATCTTCAAGTCTTTGCTAGGTAAAGCCCCGCCTTATCTCAGTTCACTGGTCACTATAGCAGCACCCAACCGCAGCACGCGCTTCAGCAGGTATATTTCACTGGTAACCCCCAAAGCCAATTCCTCCTTTGGCCAAGTTTCATTCCAGTTCTCTGCTGCCAATGACTGGAACAAACTGCAAAAATCGCTGGACACTTATCTCCCTCACTAACTTCAAGCACCAGCTGTCAGAGCAGCTCACAAATCATTGCACCTGTACATAGCCCATCTGTAAATAACCCATCCCCATACTGTATTCATTTATTTATTTTGCTCCTTTGCACCCCAGCATCTCTACTTGCACATTCATCTTCTGCACATCTATCACTCCAGTGTTTAATTGCTATATTGTAATTACCTCGCCACTATGGCCTATTTTATTGCCTTACCTTTTTTATTTTTTATTATTTCACCTTTATTTAACCAGGTAGGCTAGTTGAGAACAAGTTCTCATTTGCAACTGCGACCTGGCCAAGATAAAGCATAGCAGTGTGAACAGACAACACAGAGTTACACATGGAGTCGCCTCCTTTATCTTACCTCATTTGCACACATTGTATATATATATTTATTTTTCTACCGTATTATTCTGTATGTTTGTTTATTCCATGTGTAACTCTGTGTTGTTGTATGTGTCGAACTGCTTTGCAGTTTTAAATGAGATCTTGTTCTCAACTAGCCTACCTGGTTAAATAAAGGTTTAATTAAAAACTAAAAACAAAAACTAGCCTAACTGATCTGACGGCACATGTTATGTTAACAATAACACTGAAAATATCAAAAAAGAAGGACCAAGCGTCTTCAACAGAGGGGATCAAGCTGATTCTAAACCATTTTACAGAGGCCAGTTCATGAAGGAAGGCTTGCTCATTAAAGTTTTTTAGCAAGCGTCTATGACAAATCAGGACAGGTCGTTTCACAATCAAATTGTTTGGGGACAGATTTTGTGGAGACAACTGAGCACTGAAGATGATCCTTGGAAAAGATGACCACTCCCCCACCTTTAGAAGATCTGTTTTCTGAGGGTTGAGAGATTGACTGCCGACCCTCAGAGATTGACTGCCGACACTCAGAGATTGACTGCCGACCCTCAGAGATTGACTGCCGACACTCAGAGATTGACTGCAGACACTGTTCGGAGGTGCTAAATACTAATCGGCAGGCAAACATTAGACAATCCTACCGGTGTGTCTGAACCATAATGGATATTACCATCTCTGTCCAAATATCTGTACATAAAACTGCTCAAATGTGAGGTGCAGCAGAGGAGCTATAGGAGGATGGGCTTATTTTCATGGGCTTGAATGGAATTGATGGAACAGAGTTTCCAATATGTTTGATATGTTTGACTCCGTTCCATTGATTCCATTACAGCCATTACAATCAGCCTGTCCTCCTCTAGCTCCTCCCACTAGCCTCCTCTGGTGTGGCATGTTGGAACATTCTGAATAGGCCTACCACCGTGTGCACATTCATGCACTTAAAATGTGAAGAAATAATAGTTTTTCAACATTTGGATCCTAACATTCTGATCTGTTCCATCAGCCTTATGAATTGATACAGCATATACCTCCACTATACTACTTTGATACACATCAGTGGGGATTAAGAATTGAGTACACGAAATGTCCATTGAAAACAAAGTGGTACACCTGCTTATAGCCTCCATTACACCACTAACTGTACGAAGGGTGCTCCTCCCTCACTGCTTTTGCCTTTTCACATCACCTTCCGTAGACCGGTGCACTGCGGTTCAGGTTAGTAGAACTCCCTCATAGGCTGCATTACAAAGGCATCCCAATTCTGATATTTTTTCACTAATTAGTCTTTTGACCAATCAGCTCTAAAAAGATCTGATGTGAAAAGATCTGATGTGATTGCTCAAAACACTAATACTTGGAAAAATTATTAGAATTGGGCTCCTGTGTAACACAGCAATAAGTCAGTTTCTACAGCTAAATTGAGGCAACGCAACAACCAATGGTTGCGTGCCACATCATCAACTGTGTCATCCACTGACATATGATGTGGTTAGTTGATACTTAAAATACCTATCAAGGCGATGTAAGACCTGGCTCTCCTGGCTCCCCTGGCTCCCCTGGTCCCCTGGCTCCTCTGGTCCCCCTAGCTCCTCTGGTCCCCCTAGCTCCTCTGCCCCCTGGCTCCTCTGGCCCCCTGGCTCCCCTAGCTCCTCTGGCTCCCCTGGCTCCTCTGGCTCCCCTGGCTCCCTGGCTCCCCTGGCTCCTCTGGCTCCTCTGGCTCCCTGGTCCCCCTGGCTCTCCTGGCTCCCCTCCCTCTGTCTCCCCTGGTCCCCCTGGCTCTCCTGGCTCCCCTGGCTCCTCTGGTCCCCCTTGCTCCTCTGGCCCCCTGGCTCCTCTGGCCCCCTGGTCCCCCTCCTCCTGGCTCCTCTGTCTCCCCTGGTCCCCTGGCTCTCCTAGCTCCTCTGGCTCCCCTGGTCCCCCTGGCTCCTCTGGCTCTCCTGGCTCATCTGGCTCTGGTCCCCCTGGCTCTCCTGGCTCTTCTGGCTATCCTGGCTCCCCTGGCTCTCCTGGCTCTTCTGGCCCCCTGGCTCCTCTGGCTCTCCTGGCTCTCCTGCTGGCTCCTCTGGCCCCCTGGCTCCCCTGGCTCCTCTGGATCCCCTGGCCCTGGCTCCTCTGGCTCCCTGGTCCCCCTGGCTCTCTGGCTCCCCTGGTTCCCCTGGCTCTCCTGGTTCCCCTGACCTGCTCTGGCTCCCTGGCTCCCCCCCCTGGCTCCCCTGGCTCCTCTGTCTCCCCTGGTCCCCCTGGCTCTCCTGGCCCCTCTGGCTCCCCTGGTCCCCCTGGCTCTCCTCCCCTGGTCTCCCTGGCTCCTCTGGTCCCCCTAGCTCCTCTGGCCCCCTGGCTCCTCTGGCCCCCTGGCTCCCCTAGCTCCTCTGGCTCCCCTGGCTCCTCTGGCTCCCCTGGCTCCCCTGGCTCCTCTGGCTCCCCTGGTCCCCCTGGCTCTCCTGGCTCCCCTGGCTCCTCTGGTCCCCCTAGCTCCTCTGGCCCCCTGGCTCCTCTGGCCCCCTTGTCCCCCTGGCTCTCCTGGCTCCTCTGTCTCCCCTGGTCCCCCTGGCTCTCCTGGCTCCTCTGGCTCCCCTGGTCCCCCTGGCTCCTCTAGCTCTCCTGGCTCCTCTGGCTCTCCTGGCTCATCTGGCTCCACTGGTCCCCCTGGCTCTCCTGGCTCTTCTGGCTATCCTGGCTCCCCTGGCTCTCCTGGCTCCTCTGGCCCCCTGACTCCTCTGGCTCTCCTGGCTCTCCTGCTGGCTCCTCTGGCTCCCCTGGTCCCCCTGGCTCTCCTGGCTCCCCTGGTTCCCCTGGCTCCTCTGGCCCCCTGGCTCCTCTGGCTCTCCTGGCTCCTCTGGCTCCCCTGGCTCTCCTGGCTCTCCTGGCTCCTCTGGCTGCCCTGGCTCCTCTGGCTCCCCTGGCACCTCTGGCTGCCCTGGCTCCTCTGGCTCCCCTGGTTCCCCTGGCACCTCTGGCTGCCCTGGCTCCTCTGGCTCCCCTGGTCCCCCTGGCTCCCCTAGCTCCTCTGGCTCCCCTGGCTCCCCTGGCTCCTCTGGCTCCCCTGGCTCCTCTGGCTCCTCTGGCTCCTCTTGCTCCCCTGGTCCCCCTGGCTCTCCTGGCTCCCCTGGCTCCTCTGTCTCCCCTGGTCCCCCTGGCTCTCCTGGTTCCCCTGACCTGCTCTGGCTCCCTGGCTCCCGTGGTCCCCCTGGCTCCCCTGGCTCCTCTGTCTCCCCTGGTCCCCCTGGCTCTCCTGGCCCCTCTGGCTCCCCTGGTCCCCCTGGCTCTCCTGGCTCCCCTGGTCTCCCTGGCTCCTCTGGTCCCCCTAGCTCCTCTGGCCCCCTGGCTCCTCTGGCCACCCTGGCTCCCCTAGCTCCTCTGGCTCCCCTGGCTCCTCTGGCTCCCCTGGCTAACCTGGCTCCTCTGGCTCCCCTGGTCCCCCTGGCTCTCCTGGCTCCCCTGGCTCCTCTGGTCCCCCTAGCTCCTCTGGCACCCCTGGCTCCTCTGGCCCCCTTGTCCCCCTGGCTCTCCTGGCTCCTCTGTCTCCCCTGTCCCCCTCCTCCTGGTCCCTGGCTCCCCTCCCCCTGACTCTCCTGGCTCCTCTGGCTCCCCTGGCTCTCCTGGCTTCCCTGGCTCTCCTGGCTCCTCTGGCTCTCCTGGCTCTCCTGCTGGCTCCTCTGGCCAGGAACAGCCTGGAACAGCCTGGCGGTCTGGGCCGTGGGCTGCAACAGGGCCTGGGACTATACCTACATCGGCCGCATTACTACCTAGTGGTTATAGAGCAATGGACTGGGAACCAGACTCCAGTCAAACCCTGAGGTTTCTGTTGTTGTATCCAATAGTGAAGCACTCACTGACCCTATGCTATGTTTTTAAATTTTATTTAACCTATATTTAACAAGGCAAGTCAGTTAAGAACACATTCTTATTTACAATGACGGCCTACCAAAAGGCAAAAGGCCTCCTGAGGGGATGGGGGCCTGAGATAAAAAATAAGAAATGTATATAATATAAATATAGGACAAAACACACATCACAACAAGAGAGACAACACATCACTACATAAAGAGAGACCTAAAACAACAACATAGCAAGACAGCAACATATGACAACATGGAATGGTAGCAACACAACAAGGTAGCAGCACAAAACATGGTACAAACATTATTGGGCACAGACAACAGCACAAAGGGCAAGAAGGTAGAGACAACAATACATCACACAAAGCAGCCACAACTGTCAGTAAGATTGTCCATGATTAAGTCTTTGAATGAAGAGATTGAGATAAAACTGTCCAGTTTGAGTGTTTGTTGCAGCCTGTTCCAGTCGCTAGCTGCAGCGAACTGAAAAGACGAGCGACCCAGGGATGTGTGTGCTTTTGGGACATTTAACAGAATGTGACTGGCAGAACGGGTGTTCTATGTGGAGGATGAGGGCTGCAGTAGATATATCAGATACGGGGTGAGTGAGGCCTAAGAGGGTTTTATAAATAAGCATCAACCAGTGGGTCTTGCAATGGGTATACAGAGATGATCAGTTTACAGGGGAGTATAGAGTGCAGTGATGTGTCCTATAAGGAGCATTGGTGGCAAATCTGATGGCTAAATGGTAAAGAACATCTAGCCGCTCGAGAGCACCCTTACCTGCCGATCTATAAATTATGTCTCCGTAATCTAGCATGGGTAGGATGGTCATCTGAATCAGGGTTAGTTTGGCAGCTGGGGTGAAAGAGGAGTGATTACGACAGAGGAAACCAAGTCTAGATGTAACTTTAGCCTGCAGTTTTGATATGTGCAGAGAGAAGGAAAGTGCACCGTCTAGCCATACTCCCAAGTACTTGTATGAGGTTGCATTAGTTGTACATTAGTAGAACAAAGATATACTAGATGGTAGGTAAGACTGAAACATGATTTGCAACCTAATTTTCAACCATTTTGGTCACACACACTCCTAAATATTTTTGCTGTAATCTGTACATTTGATTTGGTAGCACCAGTGAGACTAGAAAAATATTCACTCAATGGCAGGGTAGGGAAGCGAACCAGGGTGAAAGGCAAACACACTATTCATCGCGCCAATATGGTTAAAACTGTCGGATTGGTCCATGATGTGTAAACTCCACCCTCCAGCACACCAGTGCACACCAGCTGAATGAAATCAAGAGCACCTAATCGCAATTGGGAAATTGAACCAATTGAAATGAAGTTCATTGGTTGACAGCTGTACATAATTAGCCATTCAGGTAAGAAGGGTCTGGGATTCCTTTATGAGGTGCAACCAAAACAGCTGTTAAACATTGCAACAGGGATATTCTGGCAGGGTGTCTGTGTAGCATTAGTTCTGAATACGGTTGTGGTTTTGATCACTAAAATGGCTGTGACTTTTGGACTCTCTTTGAGGTTAGTTTTTCAATGTATTCATCTGATTGGTTTACCTTGTCTTAAAGTGTTCACTGGATATTGATGTTTACCTGTCTGAATGTTTTGTAGTGTTTCTTGGCTTTGTTGCCTGCTAATTGGAGGGATAAAGTGTTTTCCACTTCAAGGTGCGTTTTGGTTTACACTACTTCAGTTAAAATCACAGTCTAGTTCCAATGGCTTAAGGCTGGCATTTTACCACAATGTTTTCTTTGTTTCCTAGGTGGTGCTTATGGGCATCCTGCCTGCACTGGACCTGAACCAACTGGATCCCAAGCAAGTGTGGTGTCTGGTCCAAATGCTAAAGCTACTGGCTACAATACCCTGGCAAGTGTGATGCAGGGTCCAAATGCCACAGCTGAAGCAACTGCTAAACATACCTCTGCAGTAGCGGCTGCCGGCCCGCGCGCCTCTGCTGAAGCAACTGCCAGCCATACCTCTGCAGAAGCGGCTGGCCCCCGCGCCTCAGCTGAAGCAACTGCCAGCCATACCAATGCAGTAGCGGCTGCCGGCCCCCGCGCCTCTGCTGAAGCAACTGCCAACCATGCCTCGTCAGAAGCGGCTGGCCCCCGCGCCTCTGCTGAAGCAACTGCCAAACAAAGCTCTGCAGAAGCGGCCGCCGGCCCCGCGCCTCTGCTGAAGCAACTGCCAACCATGCCTCGTCAGAAGCGGCCGGCCCCGCGCCTCAGCTGAAGCAACTGCCAGCCATACATCTGCAGTAGCGGCCGCCGCCCGCGCGCCTCTGCTGAAGCAACTGCCAAACATACCTCTGCAGAAGCAGCTGGACCCCGCGCCTCTGCTGAAGCAACTGCCAAACATACCTCTGCAGAAGCAGCTGGACCCCGCGCCTCTGCTGAAGCAACTGCCAAACATACCTCTGCAGAATCGGCTGGCCCCGCGCCTCAGCTGAAGCAACTGCCAGCCAGTACCTCTGCAGCTGAAGCGCCAACCATGCCGGAAGCCCCCCCGCGCCTCTGAAGCAACTGCCAAACATACCTCTGCAGAAGCGGCTGGCTGGCCCCGCGCCTCTGCTGAAGCAACTGCCAACCATGCCTCAGCTGAAGCAACTGCCAGCCATACTGCTCTGCAGCGCCTCTGCTGCCAAACATACCTCTGCAGAATCGGCTGGCCCCCGCGCCTCAGCTGAAGCAACTGCCAGCCATACCTCTGCAGTAGCGCCTGGCCCCCGCGCCTCTGAAGCAACTGCCAAACATACCTCTGCAGTAGCGCCTGGCCCCCGCGCCTCTGCTGAAGCAACTGCCAAACAAAGCTCTGCAGAAGCGGCTGGCCCCGCGCCTCTGCTGAAGCAACTGCCAGCCATACCTCTGCAGAAGCGGCTGGCCCCCGCGCCTCAGCTGAAGCAACTGCCAAACATACCTCTGCAGTAGCGCCACCGGCCCCCGCGCCTGCTGAAGCAACTGCCAAACATACCTCTGCAGTAGCGGCTGGCCCCCGCGCCTCTGCTGAAGCAACTGCCAGCCATACCTCTGCAGAAGCAGCTGGACCCCATACCTCTGCGCCTCTGCTGAAGCAACTGCCAAACATACCTCTGCAGTAGCGGCTGGCCCCCGCGCCTCAGCTGAAGCAACTGCCAAACATACCTCTGCAGAAGCGGCCGGCCTTGTACAGACGGCCCGACCCCTTAACAAGCTAGATAGGGAGATCATAATTTGGTTTGCACAACTCCTTAATCGTCTTTCCCCTGTTACTGTGCCTCCATTCGAAGAAAAGGGCAAAGGTAACTGAGGTGAGGAATTGTGCAAACTAATGCACTTGTTTGAAATGAGGATCTCCTTCATTTGCTCATCGTTATGCAAATTGTTTACAGGGGTGAACACTACAATGGTATGATTTTTTTTTTTAAATTTCAAAACCATACGACTAAAATTTACATCTGATTTGGTCACTATTGCTGACACTTAGGTTGTACGGTTTTGTCCTGGTGTTCCTGCTACTCTTGCATGATTTGTTCAATAAACAATTTGACTTCCCAAATGCTTTGTCTTTTAAATGTGGGTTTCTCTTCTGCCTACCATATGTTTGCTGATTAGGGACAGACTGGGTCTGGAGAAAAGGGATTGTGGCTCACACCACTTGTGTAAACAGCTTTGTTTCTGGTAGTTGAGGAAAGGTTGACTGCATTTCTTGTTTTAATTCCTCATTGTTTGCATAGTCAACATACACACTTACCCCACCAAACATGCCACCAGGGGTCTTTTCACAGTCTCCAAATTAAAAGCACAGTGTTAGAGCCATGATTGGCTGGAACTCCCTTCCATATACCGCAAGAGAACAGCAAACCGGGTTTTAAAAAAACAAGGCAACACTTCACGGCACAACGCCTCTCCCCATGTGACCTACTGGTTGTGTGTATGTGTAATGGCTGCACAAAGCATTAACATATGTAAATTGCCAAGTGTTTTTTTTTTTTTTTAAGTGTCAGACCCCAGTAAGACTAGCTGTCGCCATTGACATCGGCTACTGGGGATCCTAAAATATATATTCAACTACCTTTAGCATTTGAAAAGCTGAAATAAACTACAAAACACTTCTACCCAGGTCTGACCTCCACAGGACACTGGGTGTGAAATGCTTCATTGCAAACTCTTTCCTCAACAGTACAGAATCAATATAAAAGAAGCAGAGGGGAGCGACTGCAAATCAGCACAGTCCATTTGTATGTTCCCATGGTAGCAAGCATCTCCAATCCAAAATTAAATCTAGAATGGGCTTCCTATTTCACAACAAACCCATCCCTCGCTCATGCTGCCAAACACCCTTGTAAAACTATCCACCAATCATCGACTTCGGCGATATCATTTACAAAATAGCCTCAAACTCTCAAATTGGATGCAGTCTATCACAGTGCCATCTGTTTTGTCACCAAAGCCCCATATACTTTCCACCACTGCGAACTGTATTCTCTCGTTGGCTGGCCCTCGCTTCATACTCATCGCCAAACCCACTGGCTCCAGGTCATCTTCAAGTCTTTGCTAGGTAAAGCCCCGCCTTATCTCAGTTCACTGGTCACTATAGCAGCACCCAACCGCAGCACGCGCTTCAGCAGGTATATTTCACTGGTAACCCCCAAAGCCAATTCCTCCTTTGGCCAAGTTTCATTCCAGTTCTCTGCTGCCAATGACTGGAACAAACTGCAAAAATCGCTGGACACTTATCTCCCTCACTAACTTCAAGCACCAGCTGTCAGAGCAGCTCACAAATCATTGCACCTGTACATAGCCCATCTGTAAATAACCCATCCCCATACTGTATTCATTTATTTATTTTGCTCCTTTGCACCCCAGCATCTCTACTTGCACATTCATCTTCTGCACATCTATCACTCCAGTGTTTAATTGCTATATTGTAATTACCTCGCCACTATGGCCTATTTTATTGCCTTACCTTTTTTATTTTTTATTATTTCACCTTTATTTAACCAGGTAGGCTAGTTGAGAACAAGTTCTCATTTGCAACTGCGACCTGGCCAAGATAAAGCATAGCAGTGTGAACAGACAACACAGAGTTACACATGGAGTCGCCTCCTTTATCTTACCTCATTTGCACACATTGTATATATATATTTATTTTTTCTACCGTATTATTCTGTATGTTTGTTTATTCCATGTGTAACTCTGTGTTGTTGTATGTGTCGAACTGCTTTGCAGTTTTAAATGAGATCTTGTTCTCAACTAGCCTACCTGGTTAAATAAAGGTTTAATTAAAAACTAAAAACAAAAACTAGCCTAACTGATCTGACGGCACATGTTATGTTAACAATAACACTGAAAATATCAAAAAAGAAGGACCAAGCGTCTTCAACAGAGGGGATCAAGCTGATTCTAAACCATTTTACAGAGGCCAGTTCATGAAGGAAGGCTTGCTCATTAAAGTTTTTTAGCAAGCGTCTATGACAAATCAGGACAGGTCGTTTCACAATCAAATTGTTTGGGGACAGATTTTGTGGAGACAACTGAGCACTGAAGATGATCCTTGGAAAAGATGACCACTCCCCCACCTTTAGAAGATCTGTTTTCTGAGGGTTGAGAGATTGACTGCCGACCCTCAGAGATTGACTGCCGACACTCAGAGATTGACTGCCGACCCTCAGAGATTGACTGCCGACACTCAGAGATTGACTGCAGACACTGTTCGGAGGTGCTAAATACTAATCGGCAGGCAAACATTAGACAATCCTACCGGTGTGTCTGAACCATAATGGATATTACCATCTCTGTCCAAATATCTGTACATAAAACTGCTCAAATGTGAGGTGCAGCAGAGGAGCTATAGGAGGATGGGCTTATTTTCATGGGCTTGAATGGAATTGATGGAACAGAGTTTCCAATATGTTTGATATGTTTGACTCCGTTCCATTGATTCCATTACAGCCATTACAATCAGCCTGTCCTCCTCTAGCTCCTCCCACTAGCCTCCTCTGGTGTGGCATGTTGGAACATTCTGAATAGGCCTACCACCGTGTGCACATTCATGCACTTAAAATGTGAAGAAATAATAGTTTTTCAACATTTGGATCCTAACATTCTGATCTGTTCCATCAGCCTTATGAATTGATACAGCATATACCTCCACTATACTACTTTGATACACATCAGTGGGGATTAAGAATTGAGTACACGAAATGTCCATTGAAAACAAAGTGGTACACCTGCTTATAGCCTCCATTACACCACTAACTGTACGAAGGGTGCTCCTCCCTCACTGCTTTTGCCTTTTCACATCACCTTCCGTAGACCGGTGCACTGCGGTTCAGGTTAGTAGAACTCCCTCATAGGCTGCATTACAAAGGCATCCCAATTCTGATATTTTTTCACTAATTAGTCTTTTGACCAATCAGCTCTAAAAAGATCTGATGTGAAAAGATCTGATGTGATTGCTCAAAACACTAATACTTGGAAAAATTATTAGAATTGGGCTCCCTGTGTAACACAGCAATAAGTCAGTTTCTACAGCTAAATTCAGGCAACGCAACAACCAATGGTTGCGTGCCACATCATCAACTGTGTCATCCACTGACATATGATGTGGTTAGTTGATACTTAAAATACCTATCAAGGCGATGTAAGACCTGGCTCTCCTGGCTCCCCTGGCTCCCCTGGTCCCCCTGGCTCCTCTGGTCCCCCTAGCTCCTCTGGTCCCCCTAGCTCCTCTGGCCCCCTGGCTCCTCTGGCCCCCTGGCTCCCCTAGCTCCTCTGGCTCCCCTGGCTCCTCTGGCTCCCCTGGCTCCTCTGGCTCCCCTGGCTCCTCTGGCTCCTCTGGCTCCCCTGGTCCCCCTGGCTCTCCTGGCTCCCCTGGCTCCTCTGTCTCCCCTGGTCCCCCTGGCTCTCCTGGCTCCCCTGGCTCCTCTGGTCCCCCTTGCTCCTCTGGCCCCCTGGCTCCTCTGGCCCCCTGGTCCCCCTGGCACTCCTGGCTCCTCTGTCTCCCCTGGTCCCCCTGGCTCTCCTAGCTCCTCTGGCTCCCCTGGTCCCCCTGGCTCCTCTGGCTCTCCTGGCTCATCTGGCTCCACTGGTCCCCCTGGCTCTCCTGGCTCTTCTGGCTATCCTGGCTCCCCTGGCTCTCCTGGCTCTTCTGGCCCCCTGGCTCCTCTGGCTCTCCTGGCTCTCCTGCTGGCTCCTCTGGCCCCCTGGCTCCCATGGCTCCTCTGGATCCCCTGGCTCTCCTGGCTCCTCTGTCTCCCCTGGTCCCCCTGGCTCTCCTGGCTCCCCTGGCTCCTCTGGTCCCCCTTGCTCCTCTGGCCCCCTGGCTCCTCTGGCCCCCTGGTCCCCCTGGCACTCCTGGCTCCTCTGTCTCCCTGGTCCCCCTGGCTCTCCTAGCTCCTCTGGCTCCCCTGGTCCCCCTGGCTCCTCTGGCTCTCCTGGCTCATCTGGCTCCACTGGTCCCCCTGGCTCTCCTGGCTCCTGGCTATCCTGGCTCCCTGGCTCTCCTGGCTCTTCTGGCCCCCTGGCTCCTCTGGCTCTCCTGGCTCTCCTGGGCTCCTCTGGCCCCCTGGCTCCCATGGCTCCTCTGGCTCCCCTGGCTCTCCTGGCTCCTCTGGCTCCCCTGGTCCCCCTGGCTCTCCTGGCTCCCCTGGTTCCCCTGGCTCCTCTGGCCCCCTGGCTCCTCTGGCTCTCCTGGCTCCTCTGGCTCCCCTGGCTCTCCTGGCTCTCCTGGCTCCTCTGGCTGCCCTGGCTCCTGGCTCCCCCTCTGGCTGCCCTGGCTCCTCTGGCTCCCTGGTTCCCCTGGCACCTCTGGCTGCCCTGGCTCCCCTGGTCCCCCTGGCTCCCCTGGCTCCTCTGGCTCCCCTGGCTCCCCTGGCCCCTGGCTCCCCTGGCTCCTCTGGCTCCTCTGGCTCCTCTGGCTCCTCTGGCTCCCCTGGTCCCCCTGGCTCTCCTGGCTCCCCTGGCTCCTCTGTCTCCCCTGGTCCCCCTGGCTCTCCTGGTTCCCCTGACCTGCTCTGGCTCCCTGGCTCCCGTGGTCCCCCTGGCTCCCCTGGCTCATCTGTCTCCCCTGGTCCCCCTGGCTCTCCTGCTCTCCTGGCCCCTCTGGCTCCCCTGGTCCCCCTGGCTCTCCTGGCTCCCCTGGCTCTCCTGGTCCCCCTGGCTCCTCTGGTTCCCCTAGCTCCTCTGGCCCCCTGGCTCCTCTGCCCCCTGGCTCCCCTAGCTCCTCTGGCTCCCCTGGCTCCTCTGGCTCCCCTGGCTCCTCTGGCTCCCTGGTCCCCTGGCTCTCCTGGCTCCCCTGGCTCTCCTGGTTCCCCTGACCTGCTCTGGCTCCCTGGCTCCCGTGGTCCCCCTGGCTCCCTGGCTCCTCTGTCTCCCCTGGTCCCCCTGGCTCTCCTGGCCCCTCTGGCTCCCCTGGTCCCCCTGGCTCTCCTGGCTCCCCTGGTCTCCCTGGCTCCTCTGGTCCCCCTAGCTCCTCTGGCCCCCTGGCTCCTCTGGCCCCCTGGCTCCCCTAGCTCCTCTGTCTCCCCTGGCTCCTCTGGCTCCCCTGGCTCCCCTGGCTCCTCTGGCTCCCCTGGTCCCCCTGGCTCTCCTGGCTCCCCTGGCTCCTCTGGTCCCCCTAGCTCCTCTGGCCCCCTGGCTCCTCTGGCCCCCTTGTCCCCCTGGCTCTCCTGGCTCCTCTGTCTCCCCTGGTCCCCTGGCTCTCCTGGCTCCTCTGGCTCCCCTGGTCCCCCTGGCTCCTCTGGCTCTCCTGGCTCCTCTGGCTCTCCTGGCTCATCTGGCTCCACTGGTCCCCCTGGCTCTCCTGGCTCTTCTGGCTATCCTGGCTCCCCTGGCTCTCCTGGCTCCTCTGGCCCCCTGACTCCTCTGGCTCTCCTGGCTCTCCTGCTGGCTCCTCTGGCCCCCTGGCTCCCCTGGCTCCTCTGGATCCCCTGGCTCTCCTGTCTCCTCTGGCTCCCCTGGTCCCCCTGGCTCTCCTGGCTCCCCTGGTTCCCTGGCTCCTCTGGCCCCCTGGCTCCTCTGGCTCTCCTGGCTCCTCTGGCTCCCCTGGCTCTCCTGGCTCTCCTGGCTCCTCTGGCTGCCCTGGCTCCTCTGGCTCCCCTGGCACCTCTGGCTGCCCTGGCTCCTCTGGCTCCCCTGGTTCCCCTGGCACCTCTGGCTGCCCTGGCTCCTCTGGCTCCCCTGGTCCCCCTGGCTCCCCTAGCTCCTCTGGCTCCCCTGGCTCCTCTGGCTCCTCTGGCTCCTCTTGCTCCCCTGGTCCCCCTGGCTCTCCTGGCTCCCCTGGCTCCCCTGGTCCCCCCCCTGGCTCTCCTGGTTCCCCTGACCTGCTCTGGCTCCCTGGCTCCCGTGGACCCCTGGCTCCCCTGGGTCCTCTGTCTCCCCTGGTCCCCCTGGCTCTCCTGGCCCCTCTGGCTCCCCTGGTCCCCCTGGCTCTCCTGGCTCCCCTGGTCTCCCTGGCTCCTTTGGTCCCCTAGCTCCTCTGGCCCCCTGGCTCCCTGGCCCCCCTGGTCCCCTGGCACTCCTGGCTCCTCTGGCCCCCTGGTACCCCTGGCACTCCTGGCTCCTCTGTCTCCCTGGTCCCCCTGGCTCTCCTAGCTCCTCTGGCTCCCCTGGTCCCCCTGGCTCCTCTGGCTCTCCTGGCTCATCTGGCTCCACTGGTCCCCCTGGCTCTCCTGGCTCTTCTGGCTATCCTGGCTCCCCTGGCTCTCCTGGCTCCTCTGGCCCCCTGGCTCCTCTGGCTCTCCTGGCTCTCCTGCTGGCTCCTCTGGCCCCCTGGCTCCCCTGGCTCCTCTGGATCCCCTGGCTCTCCTGTCTCCTCTGGCTCCCCTGGTCCCCCTGGCTCTCCTGGTTCCCCTGGCTCCTCTGGCCCCCTGGCTCCTCTGGCTCTCCTGGCTCCTCTGGCCCCCTGGCTCTCCTGGCTCTCCTGGCTCCTCTGGCTGCCCTGGCTCCTCTGGCTCCCCTGGCACCTCTGGCTGCCCTGGCTCCTCTGGCTCCCCTGGTTCCCCTGGCACCTCTGGCTGCCCTGGCTCCTCTGGCTCCCCTGGCCCCCTGGCTCCCCTAGCTCCTCTGGCTCCCCTGGCTCCCCTGGCTCCTCTGGCTCCCCTGGCTCCTCTGGCTCCTCTGGCTCCTCTGGCTCCCCTGGTCACCCTGGCTCTCCTGGCTCCCCTGGCTCCTCTGTCTCCCCTGGTCCCCCTGGCTCTCCTGGTTCCCCTGACCTGCTCTGGCTCCCTGGCTCCTGTGGTCCCCCTGGCTCCCCTGGCTCCTCTGTCTCCCCTGGTCCCCTGGCTCTCCTGGCCCCTCTGGCTCCCCTGGTCCCCCTGGCTCTCCTGGCTCCCCTGGTCTCCCTGGCTCCTCTGGTCCCTCTAGCTCCTCTGGCCCCCTGGCTCCTCTGGCCCCCTGGCTCCCCTAGCTCCTCTGGCTCCCCTGGCTCCTCTGGCTCCCCTGGCTCCCCTGGCTCCTCTGGCTCCCCTGGTCCCCCTGGCTCTCCTGGCTCCCCTGGCTCCTCTGGTCCCCCTAGCTCCTCTGGCCCCCTGGCTCCTCTGGCCCCCTTGTCCCCCTGGCTCTCCTGGCTCCTCTGTCTCCCTGGTCCCCCTGGCTCTCCTGGCTCCTCTGGCTCCCCTGGTCCCCCTGGCTCCTCTGGCTCTCCTGGCCCCCTGGCTCCCCTAGCTCCTGGCTCCCTGGCTCATCTGGCTCCACTGGTCCCCTGGCTCCTCTGGCTCTGGTCTGGCTCTCCTGGCTCCCCTGGCTCCTCTGGTCCCCTGGCTCCTCTGGCCCCCTGGCCCCTCCCCCTGGCTCTCCTGGCTCTCCTGGTCCCCCTGGCTCTCCTGGCTCCTCTGGCTCCCCTGGTCCCCTGGCTCCCTGGCTCTCCTGGCTCCTCTGGCTCTCCTGGCTCCTCTGGCTCTCCTGGCTCTCCTGGCTCTCCTGGCTCCTCTGGCTGCCCTGGCTCCTCTGGCTCTCCTGGCTCCTCTGGCCCCCTGACTCCTCTGGCTCTCCTGGCTCTCCTGCTGGCTCCTCTGGCTGGCCCCCTGGCTCCTCTGGCTCCCTGGCTCCCCTAGCTCCTCTGGCTGCCCCCCTGGCTCCCTGGCTCCCCTGGTTCCCCTGGCTCCTCTGGCCCCCTGGCTCCTCTGGCTCCCTGGCTCCTGGCTCCCCTGGCTCTCCTGGCTCCCCTGGCTCCTATGTCTCCCTGGTCCCCCTGGCTCTCCTGGCACCTCTGGCTGCCCTGGCTCCTCTGGCTCCCCTGGTTCCCCTGGCACCTCTGGCTGCCCTGGCTCCTCTGGCTCCCCTGGTCCCCCTGGCTCCCCTGGCTCCTCTGGCTCCCCTGGCTCCTCTGGCTCCCCTGGCTCCCCTGGCTCCTCTGGCTCTCCTGGCTCCCCTGGCTCCTATGTCTCCCCTGGTCCCCCTGGCTCTCCTGGTTCCCCTGACCTGCTCTGGCTCCCTGGCTCCCGTGGTCCCCCTGGCTCCCCTGGCTCCTCTGTCTCCCCTGGTCCCCCTGGCTCTCCTGGCCCCTCTGGCTCCCCTGGTCCCCCTGGCTCTCCTGGCTCCCCTGGTCTCCCTGGCTCCTCTGGTCCCCCTAGCTCCTCTGGCCCCCTGGCTCCTCTGGCCCCCTGGCTCCCCTAGCTCCTCTGGCTCCCCTGGCTCCTCTGGCTCCCCTGGCTCCCCTGGCTCCTCTGGCTCCCCTGGTCCCCCTGGCTCTCCTGGCTCCCCTGGCTCCTCTGGTCCCCCTAGCTCCTCTGGCACCCCTGGCTCCTCTGGCCCCCTTGTCCCCCTGGCTCTCCTGGCTCCTCTGTCTCCCCTGGTCCCCTGGCTCTCCTGGCTCCTCTGGCTCCCCTGGTCCCCCTGGCTCCTCTGACTCTCCTGGCTCCTCTGGCTCCCCTGGCTCTCCTGGCTTCCCTGGCTCTCCTGGCTCCTCTGGCTCTCCTGGCTCTCCTGCTGGCTCCTCTGGCCAGGAACAGCCTGGAACAGCCTGGCGGTCTGGGCCGTGGGCTGCAACAGGGCCTGGGACTATACCTACATCGGCCGCATTACTACCTAGTGGTTATAGAGCAATGGACTGGGAACCAGACTCCAGTCAAACCCTGAGGTTTCTGTTGTTGTATCCAATAGTGAAGCACTCACTGACCCTATGCTATGTTTTTAAAATTTTATTTAACCTATATTTAACAAGGCAAGTCAGTTAAGAACACATTCTTATTTACAATGACGGCCTACCAAAAGGCAAAAGGCCTCCTGAGGGGATGGGGGCCTGAGATAAAAAATAAGAAATGTATATAATATAAATATAGGACAAAACACACATCACAACAAGAGAGACAACACATCACTACATAAAGAGAGACCTAAAACAACAACATAGCAAGACAGCAACATATGACAACATGGAATGGTAGCAACACAACAAGGTAGCAGCACAAAACATGGTACAAACATTATTGGGCACAGACAACAGCACAAAGGGCAAGAAGGTAGAGACAACAATACATCACACAAAGCAGCCACAACTGTCAGTAAGATTGTCCATGATTAAGTCTTTGAATGAAGAGATTGAGATAAAACTGTCCAGTTTGAGTGTTTGTTGCAGCCTGTTCCAGTCGCTAGCTGCAGCGAACTGAAAAGACGAGCGACCCAGGGATGTGTGTGCTTTTGGGACATTTAACAGAATGTGACTGGCAGAACGGGTGTTCTATGTGGAGGATGAGGGCTGCAGTAGATATATCAGATACGGGGTGAGTGAGGCCTAAGAGGGTTTTATAAATAAGCATCAACCAGTGGGTCTTGCGATGGGTATACAGAGATGATCAGTTTACAGAGGAGTATAGAGTGCAGTGATGTGTCCTATAAGGAGCATTGGTGGCAAATCTGATGGCTAAATGGTAAAGAACATCTAGCCGCTCGAGAGCACCCTTACCTGCCGATCTATAAATTATGTCTCCGTAATCTAGCATGGGTAGGATGGTCATCTGAATCAGGGTTAGTTTGGCAGCTGGGGTGAAAGAGGAGTGATTACGACAGAGGAAACCAAGTCTAGATGTAACTTTAGCCTGCAGTTTTGATATGTGCAGAGAGAAGGAAAGTGCACCGTCTAGCCATACTCCCAAGTACTTGTATGAGGTTGCATTAGTTGTACATTAGTAGAACAAAGACATACTAGATGGTAGGTAAGACTGAAACATGATTTGCAACCTAATTTTCAACCATTTTGGTCACACACACTCCTAAATATTTTTGCTGTAATCTGTACATTTGATTTGGTAGCACCAGTGAGACTAGAAAAATATTCACTCAATGGCAGGGTAGGGAAGCGAACCAGGGTGAAAGGCAAACACACTATTCATCGCGCCAATATGGTTAAAACTGTCGGATTGGTCCATGATGTGTAAACTCCACCCTCCAGCACACCAGTGCACACCAGCTGAATGAAATCAAGAGCACCTAATCGCAATTGGGAAATTGAACCAATTGAAATGAAGTTCATTGGTTGACAGCTGTACATAATTAGCCATTCAGGTAAGAAGGGTCTGGGATTCCTTTATGAGGTGCAACCAAAACAGCTGTTAAACATTGCAACAGGGATATTCTGGCAGGGTGTCTGTGTAGCATTAGTTCTGAATACGGTTGTGGTTTTGATCACTAAAATGGCTGTGACTTTTGGACTCTCTTTGAGGTTAGTTTTTCAATGTATTCATCTGATTGGTTTACCTTGTCTTAAAGTGTTCACTGGATATTGATGTTTACCTGTCTGAATGTTTTGTAGTGTTTCTTGGCTTTGTTGCCTGCTAATTGGAGGGATAAAGTGTTTTCCACTTCAAGGTGCGTTTTGGTTTACACTACTTCAGTTAAAATCACAGTCTAGTTCCAATGGCTTAAGGCTGGCATTTTACCACAATGTTTTCTTTGTTTCCTAGGTGGTGCTTATGGGCATCCTGCCTGCACTGGACCTGAACCAACTGGATCCCAAGCAAGTGTGGTGTCTGGTCCAAATGCTAAAGCTACTGGCTACAATACCCTGGCAAGTGTGATGCAGGGTCCAAATGCCACAGCTGAAGCAACTGCTAAACATACCTCTGCAGTAGCGGCTGCCGCCCGCGCCCTGCGCGCCTCTGCTGAAGCAACTGCCAGCCATACCTCTGCAGAATCGGCTGGCCCCGCGCCTCAGCTGAAGCAACTGCCAGCCATACCAATGCAGTAGCGGCTGCCTGCCAAACATACCTCTGCAGTAGCGGCTGGCCCCCGCGCCTCTGCTGAAGCAACTGCCAGCCATGCCTCTGCAGAAGCGGCTGGCCCCGCGCCTCTGCTGAAGCAACTGCCAAACAAAGCTCTGCAGAAGCGGCCGCCGCCCCGCGCCTCTGCTGAAGCAACTGCCAGCCATGCCTCGCATAGCGGCTGGCCGGCCCCGCGCCTCTGCTGAAGCAACTGCCAGCCATACATCTGCAGTAGCGGCCGCCGGCCCGCGCGCCTCTGCTGAAGCAACTGCCAAACATACCTCTGCAGAAGCAGCTGGACCCCGCGCCTCTGCTGAAGCAACTGCCAAACATACCTCTGCAGAAGCAGCTGGACCCCGCGCCTCTGCTGAAGCAACTGCCAAACATACCTCTGCAGAATCGGCTGGCCCCCGCGCCTCAGCTGAAGCAACTGCCAGCCATACCTCTGCAGTAGCGGCCGCCGGCCCCCGCGCCTCTGCTGAAGCAACTGCCAACCATGCCTCGTCAGAAGCGGCTGGCCCCCGCGCCTCTGAAGCAACTGCCAAACAAAGCTCTGCAGAAGCGGCCGCCGGCCCCCGCGCCTCTGCTGAAGCAACTGCCAACCATGCCTCGTCAGAAGCGGCCGGCCCCCGCGCCTCAGCTGAAGCAACTGCCAGCCATACATCTGCAGTAGCGGCCGCCGCCCGCGCGCCTCTGCTGAAGCAACTGCCAAACATACCTCTGCAGAAGCAGCTGGACCCCGCGCCTCTGCTGAAGCAACTGCCAAACATACCTCTGCAGAAGCAGCTGGACCCCGCGCCTCTGCTGAAGCAACTGCCAAACATACCTCTGCAGAATCGGCTGGCCCCGCGCCTCAGCTGAAGCAACTGCCAGCCATACCTCTGCAGTAGCGGCCGCCGGCCCCGCGCCTCTAAAGCAACTGCCAAACATACCTCTGCAGTAGCGGCTGGCCCCGCGCCTCAGCTGAAGCAACTGCCAGCCATACCTCTGCAGTAGCGGCTGGCCCCGCGCCTCAGCTGAAGCAACTGCCAGCCATACCTCTGCAGTAGCGCCTGGCCCCCGCGCCTCAGCTGAAGCAACTGCCAAACATACCTCTGCAGTAGCGCCTGGCCCCGCGCCTCTGCTGAAGCAACTGCCAAACAAAGCTCTGCAGAAGCGGCCGCCGGCCCCCGCCTCTGCTGAAGCAACTGCCAGCCATACCTCTGCAGAAGCGGCTGGCCCCGCGCCTCAGCTGAAGCAACTGCCAAACATACCTCTGCAGTAGCGGCCACCGGCCCCGCGCCTCTGAAGCAACTGCCAAACATACCTCTGCAGTAGCGGCTGGCCCCGCGCCTCAGCTGAAGCAACTGCCAGCCATACCTCTGCAGAAGCAGCTGGACCCCGCGCCTCTGCTGAAGCAACTGCCAAACATACCTCTGCAGTAGCGGCTGGCCCCCGCGCCTCAGCTGAAGCAACTGCCAAACATACCTCTGCAGAAGCGGCCGGCCTTGTACAGACGGCCCGACCCCTTAACAAGCTAGATAGGGAGATCATAATTTGGTTTGCACAACTCCTTAATCGTCTTTCCCCTGTTACTGTGCCTCCATTCGAAGAAAAGGGCAAAGGTAACTGAGGTGAGGAATTGTGCAAACTAATGCACTTGTTTGAAATGAGGATCTCCTTCATTTGCTCATCGTTATGCAAATTGTTTACAGGGGTGAACACTACAATGGTATGATTTTTTTAAATTTCAAAACCATACGACTAAAATTTACATCTGATTTGGTCACTATTGCTGACACTTAGGTTGTACGGTTTTGTCCTGGTGTTCCTGCTACTCTTGCATGATTTGTTCAATAAACAATTTGACTTCCCAAATGCTTTGTCTTTTAAATGTGGGTTTCTCTTCTGCCTACCATATGTTTGCTGATTAGGGACAGACTGGGTCTGGAGAAAAGGGATTGTGGCTCACACCACTTGTGTAAACAGCTTTGTTTCTGGTAGTTGAGGAAAGGTTGACTGCATTTCTTGTTTTAATTCCTCATTGTTTGCATAGTCAACATACACACTTACCCCACCAAACATGCCACCAGGGGTCTTTTCACAGTCTCCAAATTAAAAGCACAGTGTTAGAGCCATGATTGGCTGGAACTCCCTTCCATATACCGCAAGAGAACAGCAAACCGGGTTTTAAAAAAACAAGGCAACACTTCACGGCACAACGCCTCTCCCCATGTGACCTACTGGTTGTGTGTATGTGTAATGGCTGCACAAAGCATTAACATATGTAAATTGCCAAGTGTTTTTTTTTTTTTTTTCGTGTCAGACCCCAGTAAGACTAGCTGTCGCCATTGACATCGGCTACTGGGGATCCTAAAATATATATTCAACTACCTTTAGCATTTGAAAAGCTGAAATAAACTACAAAACACTTCTACCCAGGTCTGACCTCCACAGGACACTGGGTGTGAAATGCTTCATTGCAAACTCTTTCCTCAACAGTACAGAATCAATATAAAAGAAGCAGAGGGGAGCGACTGCAAATCAGCACAGTCCATTTGTATGTTCCCATGGTAGCAAGCATCTCCAATCCAAAATTAAATCTAGAATGGGCTTCCTATTTCACAACAAACCCATCCCTCGCTCATGCTGCCAAACACCCTTGTAAAACTATCCACCAATCATCGACTTCGGCGATATCATTTACAAAATAGCCTCAAACTCTCAAATTGGATGCAGTCTATCACAGTGCCATCTGTTTTGTCACCAAAGCCCCATATACTTTCCACCACTGCGAACTGTATTCTCTCGTTGGCTGGCCCTCGCTTCATACTCATCGCCAAACCCACTGGCTCCAGGTCATCTTCAAGTCTTTGCTAGGTAAAGCCCCGCCTTATCTCAGTTCACTGGTCACTATAGCAGCACCCAACCGCAGCACGCGCTTCAGCAGGTATATTTCACTGGTAACCCCCAAAGCCAATTCCTCCTTTGGCCAAGTTTCATTCCAGTTCTCTGCTGCCAATGACTGGAACAAACTGCAAAAATCGCTGGACACTTATCTCCCTCACTAACTTCAAGCACCAGCTGTCAGAGCAGCTCACAAATCATTGCACCTGTACATAGCCCATCTGTAAATAACCCATCCCCATACTGTATTCATTTATTTATTTTGCTCCTTTGCACCCCAGCATCTCTACTTGCACATTCATCTTCTGCACATCTATCACTCCAGTGTTTAATTGCTATATTGTAATTACCTCGCCACTATGGCCTATTTTATTGCCTTACCTTTTTTATTTTTTATTATTTCACCTTTATTTAACCAGGTAGGCTAGTTGAGAACAAGTTCTCATTTGCAACTGCGACCTGGCCAAGATAAAGCATAGCAGTGTGAACAGACAACACAGAGTTACACATGGAGTCGCCTCCTTTATCTTACCTCATTTGCACACATTGTATATATATATTTATTTTTTCTACCGTATTATTCTGTATGTTTGTTTATTCCATGTGTAACTCTGTGTTGTTGTATGTGTCGAACTGCTTTGCAGTTTTAAATGAGATCTTGTTCTCAACTAGCCTACCTGGTTAAATAAAGGTTTAATTAAAAACTAAAAACAAAAACTAGCCTAACTGATCTGACGGCACATGTTATGTTAACAATAACACTGAAAATAAAAAAGAAGGACCAAGCGTCTTCAACAGAGGGGATCAAGCTGATTCTAAACCATTTTACAGAGGCCAGTTCATGAAGGAAGGCTTGCTCATTAAAGTTTTTTAGCAAGCGTCTATGACAAATCAGGACAGGTCGTTTCACAATCAAATTGTTTGGGGACAGATTTTGTGGAGACAACTGAGCACTGAAGATGATCCTTGGAAAAGATGACCACTCCCCCACCTTTAGAAGATCTGTTTTCTGAGGGTTGAGAGATTGACTGCCGACCCTCAGAGATTGACTGCCGACACTCAGAGATTGACTGCCGACCCTCAGAGATTGACTGCCGACACTCAGAGATTGACTGCAGACACTGTTCGGAGGTGCTAAATACTAATCGGCAGGCAAACATTAGACAATCCTACCGGTGTGTCTGAACCATAATGGATATTACCATCTCTGTCCAAATATCTGTACATAAAACTGCTCAAATGTGAGGTGCAGCAGAGGAGCTATAGGAGGATGGGCTTATTTTCATGGGCTTGAATGGAATTGATGGAACAGAGTTTCCAATATGTTTGATATGTTTGACTCCGTTCCATTGATTCCATTACAGCCATTACAATCAGCCTGTCCTCCTCTAGCTCCTCCCACTAGCCTCCTCTGGTGTGGCATGTTGGAACATTCTGAATAGGCCTACCACCGTGTGCACATTCATGCACTTAAAATGTGAAGAAATAATAGTTTTTCAACATTTGGATCCTAACATTCTGATCTGTTCCATCAGCCTTATGAATTGATACAGCATATACCTCCACTATACTACTTTGATACACATCAGTGGGGATTAAGAATTGAGTACACGAAATGTCCATTGAAAACAAAGTGGTACACCTGCTTATAGCCTCCATTACACCACTAACTGTACGAAGGGTGCTCCTCCCTCACTGCTTTTGCCTTTTCACATCACCTTCCGTAGACCGGTGCACTGCGGTTCAGGTTAGTAGAACTCCCTCATAGGCTGCATTACAAAGGCATCCCAATTCTGATATTTTTTTCACTAATTAGTCTTTTGACCAATCAGCTCTAAAAAAGATCTGATGTGAAAAGATCTGATGTGATTGCTCAAAACACTAATACTTGGAAAAATTATTAGAATTGGGCTCCCTGTGTAACACAGCAATAAGTCAGTTTCTACAGCTAAATTCAGGCAACGCAACAACCAATGGTTGCGTGCCACATCATCAACTGTGTCATCCACTGACATATGATGTGGTTAGTTGATACTTAAAATACCTATCAAGGCGATGTAAGACCTGGCTCTCCTGGCTCCCCTGGCTCCCCTGGTCCCCCTGGCTCCTCTGGTCCCCCTAGCTCCCTGGTCCCCCTCCTAGCTCCTCTGGCCCCCCTCCTGGCTCCCTGGCTCCTCTGGCTCCTCTGGCCCCCTGGCTCCCCTGGCTCCTCTGGCTCCCCTGGCTCCTCTGGCTCCCCTGGCTCCTCTGGCTCCCCTGGCTCCTCTGGCTCCTCTGGCTGGCTCCTCCCCTGGTCCCCCTGGCTCTCCTGGCTCCCCTGGCTCCTCTGTCTCCCCTGGTCCCCCTGGCTCTCCTGGCTCCCCTGGCTCCTCTGGTCCCCCTTGCTCCTCTGGCCCCTGGCTCCTCTGGCCCCCTGGTCCCCCTGGCACTCCTGGCTCCTCTGTCTCCCCCTGGTCCCCTGGCTCTCCTAGCTCCTCTGGCTCCCCTGGTCCCCCCTGGCTCCTCTGGCTCTCCTGGCTCATCTGGCTCCACTGGTCCCCCTGGCTCTCCTGGCTCTTCTGGCTATCCTGGCTCCCCTGGCTCTCCTGGCTCTTCTGGCCCCCTGGCTCCTCTGGCTCTCCTGGCTCTCCTGCTGGCTCCTCTGGCCCCCTGGCTCCCCTGGCTCCTCTGGATCCCCTGGCTCTCCTGGCTCCTCTGGCTCCCCTGGTCCCCCTGGCTCTCCTGGCTCCCCTGGTTCCCCTGGCTCTCCTGGTTCCCCTGACCTGCTCTGGCTCCCTGGCTCCCGTGGTCCCCCTGGCTCCCCTGGCTCCTCTGTCTCCCCTGGTCCCCCTGGCTCTCCTGGCCCCTCTGGCTCCCCTGGTCCCCCTGGCTCTCCTGGCTCCCCTGGTCTCCCTGGCTCCTCTGGTCCCCCTCTCCTAGCTCCTCTGGCCCCCTGGCTCCTCTGGCCCCCTGGCTCCCCTAGCTCCTCTGGCTCCCCTGGCTCCTCTGGCTCCCCTGGCTCCCCTGGCTCCTCTGGCTCCCCTGGTCCCCCTGGCTCTCCTGGCTCCCCTGGCTCCTCTGGTCCCCCTAGCTCCTCTGGCCCCCTGGCTCCTCTGGCCCCCTTGTCCCCCTGGCTCTCCTGGCTCCTCTGTCTCCCCTGGTCCCCCTGGCTCTCCTGGCTCCTCTGGCTCCCCTGGTCCCCCTGGCTCCTCTAGCTCTCCTGGCTCCTCTGGCTCTCCTGGCTCATCTGGCTCCCCTGGCACTCCTGGTCCCTGGCTCCACTGGTCCCCCTGGCTCTCCTGGCTCTTCTGGCTATCCTGGCTCCCCTGGCTCTCCTGGCTCCTCTGGCCCCCTGACTCCTCTGGCTCTCCTGGCTCTCCTGCTGGCTCCTCTGGCTCCCCCTGGTCCCCCCCTGGCTCTCCTGGCTCCCCTGGTTCCCCTGGCTCCTCTGGCCCCCCCCTGGCCCCCTGGCTCCTCTGGCTCTCCTGGCTCCTCTGGCTCCCCTGGCTCTCCTGGCTCTCCTGGCTCCTCTGGCTGCCCTGGCTCCTCTGGCTCCCCTGGCACCTCTGGCTGCCCTGGCTCCTCTGGCTCCCCTGGTTCCCCTGGCACCTCTGGCTGCCCTGGCTCCTCTGGCTCCCCTGGTCCCCCTGGCTCCCCTAGCTCCTCTGGCTCCCCTGGCTCCCCTGGCTCCTCTGGCTCCCCTGGCTCCTCTGGCTCCTCTGGCTCCTCTTGCTCCCCTGGTCCCCCTGGCTCTCCTGGCTCCCCTGGCTCCTCTGTCTCCCCTGGTCCCCCTGGCTCTCCTGGTTCCCCTGACCTGCTCTGGCTCCCTGGCTCCCGTGGTCCCCCTGGCTCCCCTGGCTCCTCTGTCTCCCCTGGTCCCCCTGGCTCTCCTGGCCCCTCTGGCTCCCCTGGTCCCCCTGGCTCTCCTGGCTCCCCTGGTCTCCCTGGCTCCTCTGGTCCCCCTAGCTCCTCTGGCCCCCTGGCTCCTCTGGCCACCCTGGCTCCCCTAGCTCCTCTGGCTCCCCTGGCTCCTCTGGCTCCCCTGGCTCCCCTGGCTCCTCTGGCTCCCCTGGCTCCCCCTGGCTCTCCTGGCTCCCCTGGCTCCTCCTGGCTCCCCTAGCTCCTCTGGCACCCCCCTGGCTCCTCTGGCCCCCCCCCTTGTCCCCCTGGCCCCTGGCTCTCCTGCCCCTCCTCTGTCTCCCCTGGTCCCCCTGGCTCTCCTGGCTCCTCTGGCTCCCCTGGTCCCCCTGGCTCCTCTGGCTCCTCTGGTCTGGCTCCTCTGGCTCCTGGCTCCTCTGGCTCCCCTGGCTCTCCTGGCTTCCCTGGCTCTCCTGGCTCCTCTGGCTCTCCTGGCTCTCCTGCTGGCTCCTCTGGCCAGGAACAGCCTGGAACAGCCTGGCGGTCTGGGCCGTGGGCTGCAACAGGGCCTGGGACTATACCTACATCGGCCGCATTACTACCTAGTGGTTATAGAGCAATGGACTGGGAACCAGACTCCAGTCAAACCCTGAGGTTTCTGTTGTTGTATCCAATAGTGAAGCACTCACTGACCCTATGCTATGTTTTTAAAATTTTATTTAACCTATATTTAACAAGGCAAGTCAGTTAAGAACACATTCTTATTTACAATGACGGCCTACCAAAGGCAAAAGGCCTCCTGAGGGGATGGGGGCCTGAGATAAAAAATAAGAAATGTATATAATATAAATATAGGACAAAACACACATCACAACAAGAGAGACAACACATCACTACATAAAGAGAGACCTAAAACAACAACATAGCAAGACAGCAACATATGACAACATGGAATGGTAGCAACACAACAAGGTAGCAGCACAAAACATGGTACAAACATTATTGGGCACAGACAACAGCACAAAGGGCAAGAAGGTAGAGACAACAATACATCACACAAAGCAGCCACAACTGTCAGTAAGATTGTCCATGATTAAGTCTTTGAATGAAGAGATTGAGATAAAACTGTCCAGTTTGAGTGTTTGTTGCAGCCTGTTCCAGTCGCTAGCTGCAGCGAACTGAAAAGACGAGCGACCCAGGGATGTGTGTGCTTTTGGGACATTTAACAGAATGTGACTGGCAGAACGGGTGTTCTATGTGGAGGATGAGGGCTGCAGTAGATATATCAGATACGGGGTGAGTGAGGCCTAAGAGGGTTTTATAAATAAGCATCAACCAGTGGGTCTTGCGATGGGTATACAGAGATGATCAGTTTACAGAGGAGTATAGAGTGCAGTGATGTGTCCTATAAGGAGCATTGGTGGCAAATCTGATGGCTAAATGGTAAAGAACATCTAGCCGCTCGAGAGCACCCTTACCTGCCGATCTATAAATTATGTCTCCGTAATCTAGCATGGGTAGGATGGTCATCTGAATCAGGGTTAGTTTGGCAGCTGGGGTGAAAGAGGAGTGATTACGACAGAGGAAACCAAGTCTAGATGTAACTTTAGCCTGCAGTTTTGATATGTGCAGAGAGAAGGAAAGTGCACCGTCTAGCCATACTCCCAAGTACTTGTATGAGGTTGCATTAGTTGTACATTAGTAGAACAAAGACATACTAGATGGTAGGTAAGACTGAAACATGATTTGCAACCTAATTTTCAACCATTTTGGTCACACACACTCCTAAATATTTTTGCTGTAATCTGTACATTTGATTTGGTAGCACCAGTGAGACTAGAAAAATATTCACTCAATGGCAGGGTAGGGAAGCGAACCAGGGTGAAAGGCAAACACACTATTCATCGCGCCAATATGGTTAAAACTGTCGGATTGGTCCATGATGTGTAAACTCCACCCTCCAGCACACCAGTGCACACCAGCTGAATGAAATCAAGAGCACCTAATCGCAATTGGGAAATTGAACCAATTGAAATGAAGTTCATTGGTTGACAGCTGTACATAATTAGCCATTCAGGTAAGAAGGGTCTGGGATTCCTTTATGAGGTGCAACCAAAACAGCTGTTAAACATTGCAACAGGGATATTCTGGCAGGGTGTCTGTGTAGCATTAGTTCTGAATACGGTTGTGGTTTTGATCACTAAAATGGCTGTGACTTTTGGACTCTCTTTGAGGTTAGTTTTTCAATGTATTCATCTGATTGGTTTACCTTGTCTTAAAGTGTTCACTGGATATTGATGTTTACCTGTCTGAATGTTTTGTAGTGTTTCTTGGCTTTGTTGCCTGCTAATTGGAGGGATAAAGTGTTTTCCACTTCAAGGTGCGTTTTGGTTTACACTACTTCAGTTAAAATCACAGTCTAGTTCCAATGGCTTAAGGCTGGCATTTTACCACAATGTTTTCTTTGTTTCCTAGGTGGTGCTTATGGGCATCCTGCCTGCACTGGACCTGAACCAACTGGATCCCAAGCAAGTGTGGTGTCTGGTCCAAATGCTAAAGCTACTGGCTACAATACCCTGGCAAGTGTGATGCAGGGTCCAAATGCCACAGCTGAAGCAACTGCTAAACATACCTCTGCAGTAGCGGCTGCCGGCCCGCGCGCCTCTGCTGAAGCAACTGCCAGCCATACCTCTGCAGAAGCGGCTGGCCCCGCGCCTCAGCTGAAGCAACTGCCAGCCATACCAATGCAGTAGCGGCTGCCGGCCCCGCGCCTCTGCTGAAGCAACTGCCAACCATGCCTCGTCAGAAGCGGCTGGCCCCGCGCCTCTGCTGAAGCAACTGCCAAACAAAGCTCTGCAGAAGCGGCCGCCGGCCCCGCGCCTCTGCTGAAGCAACTGCCAACCATGCCTCGTCAGAAGCGGCCGGCCCCGCGCCTCAGCTGAAGCAACTGCCAGCCATACATCTGCAGTAGCGGCCGCCGGCGCCTCTGCTGAAGCGCCTGCTGAAGCAACTGCCAAACATAGAAGCCTCTGCAGAAGCAGCTGGACCCCCCCGCGCCTCTGCTGAAGCAACTGCCAAACATACCTCTGCAGAAGCAGCTGGACCCCGCGCCTCTGCTGAAGCAACTGCCAAACATACCTCTGCAGAATCGGCTGGCCCCCGCGCCTCAGCTGAAGCAACTGCCAGCCATACCTCTGCAGAAGCGGCCGCCGGCCCCCGCGCCTCTAAAGCAACTGCCAAACATACCTCTGCAGTAGCGGCTGGCCCCCGCGCCTCAGCTGAAGCAACTGCCAGCCATACCTCTGCAGTAGCGGCTGGCCCCCGCGCCTCAGCTGAAGCAACTGCCAGCCATACCTCTGCAGTAGCGGCTGGCCCCCGCGCCTCAGCTGAAGCAACTGCCAAACATACCTCTGCAGTAGCGCCTGGCCCCCGCGCCTCTGCTGAAGCAACTGCCAAACAAAGCTCTGCAGAAGCGGCCGCCGGCCCCCGCGCCTCTGCTGAAGCAACTGCCAGCCATACCTCTGCAGAAGCGGCTGGCCCCCGCGCCTCAGCTGAAGCAACTGCCAAACATACCTCTGCAGTAGCGGCCACCGGCCCCCGCGCCTCTGAAGCAACTGCCAAACATACCTCTGCAGTAGCGGCTGGCCCCGCGCCTCAGCTGAAGCAACTGCCAGCCATACCTCTGCAGAAGCAGCTGGACCCCGCGCCTCTGCTGAAGCAACTGCCAAACATACCTCTGCAGTAGCGGCTGGCCCCGCGCCTCAGCTGAAGCAGCTGCCAAACATACCTCTGCAGAAGCGGCCGGCCTTGTACAGACGGCCCGACCCCTTAACAAGCTAGATAGGGAGATCATAATTTGGTTTGCACAACTCCTTAATCGTCTTTCCCCTGTTACTGTGCCTCCATTCGAAGAAAAGGGCAAAGGTAACTGAGGTGAGGAATTGTGCAAACTAATGCACTTGTTTGAAATGAGGATCTCCTTCATTTGCTCATCGTTATGCAAATTGTTTACAGGGGTGAACACTACAATGGTATGATTTTTTTAAATTTCAAAACCATACGACTAAAATTTACATCTGATTTGGTCACTATTGCTGACACTTAGGTTGTACGGTTTTGTCCTGGTGTTCCTGCTACTCTTGCATGATTTGTTCAATAAACAATTTGACTTCCCAAATGCTTTGTCTTTTAAATGTGGGTTTCTCTTCTGCCTACCATATGTTTGCTGATTAGGGACAGACTGGGTCTGGAGAAAAGGGATTGTGGCTCACACCACTTGTGTAAACAGCTTTGTTTCTGGTAGTTGAGGAAAGGTTGACTGCATTTCTTGTTTTAATTCCTCATTGTTTGCATAGTCAACATACACACTTACCCCACCAAACATGCCACCAGGGGTCTTTTCACAGTCTCCAAATTAAAAGCACAGTGTTAGAGCCATGATTGGCTGGAACTCCCTTCCATATACCGCAAGAGAACAGCAAACCGGGTTTTAAAAAAACAAGGCAACACTTCACGGCACAACGCCTCTCCCCATGTGACCTACTGGTTGTGTGTATGTGTAATGGCTGCACAAAGCATTAACATATGTAAATTGCCAAGTGTTTTTTTTTTTTTCGTGTCAGACCCCAGTAAGACTAGCTGTCGCCATTGACATCGGCTACTGGGGATCCTAAAATATATATTCAACTACCTTTAGCATTTGAAAAGCTGAAATAAACTACAAAACACTTCTACCCAGGTCTGACCTCCACAGGACACTGGGTGTGAAATGCTTCATTGCAAACTCTTTCCTCAACAGTACAGAATCAATATAAAAGAAGCAGAGGGGAGCGACTGCAAATCAGCACAGTCCATTTGTATGTTCCCATGGTAGCAAGCATCTCCAATCCAAAATTAAATCTAGAATGGGCTTCCTATTTCACAACAAACCCATCCCTCGCTCATGCTGCCAAACACCCTTGTAAAACTATCCACCAATCATCGACTTCGGCGATATCATTTACAAAATAGCCTCAAACTCTCAAATTGGATGCAGTCTATCACAGTGCCATCTGTTTTGTCACCAAAGCCCCATATACTTTCCACCACTGCGAACTGTATTCTCTCGTTGGCTGGCCCTCGCTTCATACTCATCGCCAAACCCACTGGCTCCAGGTCATCTTCAAGTCTTTGCTAGGTAAAGCCCCGCCTTATCTCAGTTCACTGGTCACTATAGCAGCACCCAACCGCAGCACGCGCTTCAGCAGGTATATTTCACTGGTAACCCCCAAAGCCAATTCCTCCTTTGGCCAAGTTTCATTCCAGTTCTCTGCTGCCAATGACTGGAACAAACTGCAAAAATCGCTGGACACTTATCTCCCTCACTAACTTCAAGCACCAGCTGTCAGAGCAGCTCACAAATCATTGCACCTGTACATAGCCCATCTGTAAATAACCCATCCCCATACTGTATTCATTTATTTATTTTGCTCCTTTGCACCCCAGCATCTCTACTTGCACATTCATCTTCTGCACATCTATCACTCCAGTGTTTAATTGCTATATTGTAATTACCTCGCCACTATGGCCTATTTTATTGCCTTACCTTTTTTATTTTTTATTATTTCACCTTTATTTAACCAGGTAGGCTAGTTGAGAACAAGTTCTCATTTGCAACTGCGACCTGGCCAAGATAAAGCATAGCAGTGTGAACAGACAACACAGAGTTACACATGGAGTCGCCTCCCTTATCTTACCTCATTTGCACACACTGTATACATATATATTTATTTTTTCTACTGTATAATTCTGTATGTTTGTTTATTCCATGTGTACCTCTGTGTTGTTGTATGTGTCAAACTGCTTTGCAGTTTTAAATGAGAAGTTGTTCTCAACTAGCCTACCTGGTTAAATAAAGGTTTAATTAAAAACAAAAAACAAAAACTGGCCTACTGATCTGACGGCACTTGTTATGTTAACAATAACACTGAAAATATCAAAAAAGAAGGACCAAGAGTTTTCAACAGGGGGGGGATCAAGCTGATTCTATACCATTTTACAGAGGCCAGTTCATGAAGGAAGGCTTGCTCATTAAAGTTTTTTAGCATGCGTCTATGACAAATCAGGACAGGTCGTTTCACAATCAAATTGTTTGGGGACAGATTTTGTGGAGACAACTGAGCACTGAAGATGATCCTTGGAAAAGATGACCACTCCCCCACCTTTAGAAGATCTGTTTTCTGAGGGTTGAGAGATTGACTGCCGACCCTCAGAGATTGACTGCCGACACTCAGAGATTGACTGCCGACCCTCAGAGATTGACTGCCGACACTCAGAGATTGACTGCAGACACTGTTCGGAGGTGCTAAATACTAATCGGCAGGCAAACATTAGACAATCCTACCGGTGTGTCTGAACCATAATGGATATTACCATCTCTGTCCAAATATCTGTACATAAAACTGCTCAAATGTGAGGTGCAGCAGAGGAGCTATAGGAGGATGGGCTTATTTTCATGGGCTTGAATGGAATTGATGGAACAGAGTTTCCAATATGTTTGATATGTTTGACTCCGTTCCATTGATTCCATTACAGCCATTACAATCAGCCTGTCCTCCTCTAGCTCCTCCCACTAGCCTCCTCTGGTGTGGCATGTTGGAACATTCTGAATAGGCCTACCACCGTGTGCACATTCATGCACTTAAAATGTGAAGAAATAATAGTTTTTCAACATTTGGATCCTAACATTCTGATCTGTTCCATCAGCCTTATGAATTGATACAGCATATACCTCCACTATACTACTTTGATACACATCAGTGGGGATTAAGAATTGAGTACACATTTTGAGTACATATTTTTTTCACTAATTAGTCTTTTGACCAATCAGCTCTGAAAATTGAGTACATATTTTTTTCACTAATTAGTCTTTTGAACAATCAGCTCTGAAAAAGATCTGATGTGAAAAGATCTGATGTGATTGCTCAAAACACTAATACTTGGAAAAATGATTAGAATTGGGCTCCCTGTGTAACACAGCAATAAGTCAGTTTCTACAGCTAAATTGAGGCAACGCAACAACCAATGGTTGCGTGCCACATCATCAACTGTGTCATCCACTGACATATGATGTGGTTAGTTGATACTTAAAATACCTATCAAGGCGATGTAAGATCTGGCAGACTTCAGCAACGTCTAAGCTTTGGAAAGGGGCTGAAGTCTGTTTGGACGCAATCAGAAACTACCTCATAGTCTGTTTGGTCCCAGCCACACAGGCTGTGTTTACACAATTCTGACCTTTTGCCCTGCATTGCTGGCAAAACGGCTGACCTGATTGGTGAAAAGACCAATTAGTGGGAAAAAGATCAGAATTTGGCAGCTACAGACGAATGAACATGTATGAAATTGAATATGTGTTCATCAATTGTCTGTTTTTTTGTAAGTTGTTGAACTGAATTTGGTCTCTTTCTTTTGTCGTCCAATTCTCTCTCTGTTGTTCACCATACGTCAATGGATGACTGCACCTAATCGCATTTGGGAAATTGAACCTATGTAAGGTCCCACAGTTGACAGTGCATGTCAGAGAAAAAAACCAAGCCATGAGGTCGAAGGAATTGTCCGTAGAGCTCAGAGATAGGATTGTGTCGAGGCACAGATCTGGAGAAGGGTAGCAAAAAATGTCTGCCGCATTGAAGGCCCACAAGAACACAGTGGCCTCCATCATTTTTAAATGGAAGAAGTTTGGAACCACCAAGACTCTTCCTAGAAATGGCCGCCTGGCCAAACTGAGCAATCGGGGGAGAAGGGCTTTGGTCAGGGAGGAGACTAAGAACCCGATGGTCAATCTGACAGAACTCCAGAGTTCCTCTGTGGAGATGTGAGAACCTTCCTGAAGGACAACTATCTCTGCAGTGCTCCACCAATCAGGCCTTTATGGTGGAGTTGTCAGATGGAAGCCACTCCTCAGTAAAATGCACATGACAGCCTACTTGGAGTTTGCCAAAACGGACTTAAAGGACTCTCAGACCATGAGAAACAATATTCTCTTGTCTGATGAAGCCAAGATTGAAATCTTTGACCTGCATGCCAGGCGTCACATCTGGAGGAAACCTGGGACCATCCCTACGTGAAGCATGGTGGCTGTATCACATCCGGCCGTGATTGGGAGTCCCATAGGGCAGCGCACAATTGGCCCAGTGTTGTCCGGGGGAAAGGTTGTCATTGTGAATAAGAATTTGTTCTTAACTGACTTGCCTAGTTAAATAAAGGTTAAATACAAATAAAATAAATACATGGTGGAGGCAGCATCATGCTGTGGGGATGTTTTTTAGTGGTAGCGACTGGGAGACAAGTCAGGATCGAGGAAAAAATGAACAGAGCAACGTACAGAGAGATCATTGATGAAAACATGCTTCGGAGCGCTCAAGACCTCAAACTGGGGAGTAGGTACACTTTCCAACAAGACTACGACTCGAAGCACACAGCCATGACAACACAGGAGTGGCTTCGGGACAAGTTTTTGAATGTCCCTGAGTGGGCCAACCAGAGCCCGGACTTGAACCCGATCAAACATCTCTGGAGAGACCTGAAAATATCTGTGCAGCGACACTCCCCATCCAACCTGACAGAGTTTCAGAGGATCTACAGAGAAGAATGGTAGAAGCTCCCCAAATCCAGGGGTAGTTAAGGGGTCTGAATATTTTCTGAATGCACGGTACATTCTTTTTAACACGGTGTCTTCCGTACGCAAGGCAATCAAACAAGCAAAGCGTCAGTATAGAGACAAAGTAGAGACGCAATTCAATGACTCAAACACTAGACTTATGTGGCAGGGTCTACAATAAATCATGGATTACTAAAAGAAACCAACCCCGTCACAGATATCGACGTCATGCTCCCAGACAAATTAAACATCTTCTTGCTCGCTTTGAGGACAATACAGTGCCACTGACGCAGCCCGCCACCAAAGTCTGTGGGTTCTCTTTCAACGTGGCCAACTTGAGTAAAACATTTAAACGTGTTAACCCTCGCCGTGTCCTCAGAGCATGCACAGACAAGCTGGCTGGTGTGTTTACGATTATATTCAATCAATCCCTATCCCAGTCTGCTGTGCCCACATGCTTCAAGATGGTAACCATTGTTCCTGTTCCCAAGAAAGCTAAGCTAACTGAGCTAAATTACTACCTGATACCCTAGACCTACTCCAATTTGCTTACTGCCCAAAATAGGTCCACAGACGATGCAATCGCATCACACTGCACACTGCCCTATCCCGTCTGGACAAGAGGAATACCTATGTAAGAATGCTGTTCATCGACTACAGCTCTGCATTTAAAACCATAGTACCCTCCAAACTCGTTATTAAGCTCGAGACCCTGGGTCTCGACACCGTCCTGTGCAACTGGGTCCTGGACTTTCTGACGGGCCGCCCCCAGGTGGTGAGGGTAGGAAACAACATCTCCACCCCTCTGATCCTCAACACTGGGGCCCCACAAGGGTGTGTTCTCAGCCCACAAGGTTGCGTTCTGTCTCTTGTGCTCCCTATTCACCCATGATTGTGTGGCCATCCACGCCTCCAACTCAATCATCAAGTTTGCAGACGACACTACAGTGGTAGGCTTGGTTAACAACAATGACGAGGCGGCCTATAGGGAGGAGGTGAGGGCCCTCGGAGTGTGGTGTCTCACTCAACGTCAACAAAACAAAGGAGATGATCGTGGACTTCAGGAAACAGCAGAGGGAGCACCCCCCCATCCACATCGACAGGACAGTAGTGGAGAAGGTGGAAAGTTTTAAGTTCCTCGGTGTACACATCACGGACAAACTGAAATGGTCCACCCACACAGACAGCGTGGTGAAGAAGGCGCAACAGCACGATTCACTTTAAATAATGCCACTTTAATAATGTATACATATCCCACATTACTCATCTCATATGTCTATACTGTATTCTATACCATCTACTGCATCTTACATCCATATATATTCATATGTACATATTCTAATTCATCCCTTTACATTTGTGTGTATAGTCATTGGTAGTCATTGTGAATTTGTTAGATTACTTGTTAGATATTACTGCACTGCCGGAACTAGAAGCACAAGCATTTCGCTACACTCACATGAACATCTGCTAACCATGTGAATGTGACCAATACATTTAGATTTGATTTGATTTGTACAAAACATTAGGAATACATTGCTAATATTTAGTTGCACCTCCCCCTTTTCCACTCAAAACAGCCTCAATTAGTCGGGGCATGAACTCTACAAGGTGTCGAAGCATTCCACAGGCATGCTGGCCCATGTTGATTCCAATGCTTTCCACAGTTGTTTCAAGTTGGCTGGATGTCCTTTGGGTGGTGGACCATTCTTGGTACACACGGGAAACTGTTGAGCATGAAAAACCCAGCTGCAGTTCTTGACACACTCAAACCGGTGCACCTGGCACCGACTACCATACCTTGTTCAAAGGCACTTAAATATTTTGTCTTGCCCATTCACTCGCTGAATGTCACACACACACAATCCTTGTTTCAATTGTCTCAAGGCTTAAAAATCCTTCTTTAACCTGTCTTCTCCCCTTCATCTACACACATTGAAGCAAATTTAACAAGTGACATCAATAATTGATCATAGCTTTCACCTTAATTCACCTGGTCAGTCTACGTCATGGAAAGAGCAGGTGTTGTAATGTTTTGTACTCATAGTCTATGGGGGTCTTCACAGGGTTGTTCATAAGGGAAAGTCTGCAGCAACCGTACACAGTACAACCACATCTACTAGTAGCTAGCTCCATAGAGACCATGCTCACTCCGCCACGTGCTCCACTCTGCTGCTGGCTCTGGAAATGTTTACTGAGACTGTGGGAGAAGGGGAAGAAACTCTAATGTGTTCAAGGCCTCGGGTCTAAGAAGATGAGTTAAAAAACATTATAGCCGCCTCAAAAGAGTATTTAAGGTTTATGTGAAAGTAATGCATATACATTAGTTTGTTTATGTGTTTGTGTGCATGCATGTGTAGGTGTATGTGTGCATACGTGCACATAAATGTGAATATTATAAAATCCCAACATCGCTAGAGGCTGAAATAGGTGACTGCTGCAAGAAAAAAATCAAACACAGCTACTGTGCTTTACCATGTTGTATGTCCACAATAAGCTATCCCCCACAGACATTCTTCTCAAAGCTCATCCCTTAATACTGACCAGATGGCTGAAGAGGATTTATATTTATGTATGTGGCTACTGGTCGTGCAGTCTCTGCCCAACCACTGCCACAAGGCTACTAATACTACACCATCATTTTATAGAGACACTCCAGGCATGGAATTGTTTTCTGTCTATTTGCATTGTTATACACAGAGTACAAAACATTAAGAACACCTTCTTAATATTGAGATGCACGTAGATGCACTGTTACGGTTACCATAGATGGTCATTAGTAGCCTACCAAACTTGCTAAGTGCCTGCTGATACTCAGCAACCTATTTATTGACCCTCTAATCACTGACATCAATGCTACTGTAATCAAAAATAAAATAATTAGTTAGCGCCCATGAGCTCAGGTTGCGCAACATTTCTATAGGTTATGCAATTGCGTGAGAAAACAGAGTTTTGATGGCCTCTATTACAAAGAGGAGAATCCCATCAGCTTTTTATAGGCCTACTATATTTATTTCGCAACTTTCCTAATATTAAGTACATTGCTTCTCTTTACAACAGGAGTATAACCTTCCTCGCTGGC
Organism: Oncorhynchus tshawytscha; assembly: GCF_018296145.1. Lineage (NCBI taxonomy): Eukaryota > Metazoa > Chordata > Actinopteri > Salmoniformes > Salmonidae > Oncorhynchus > Oncorhynchus tshawytscha. The sequence goes on from NC_056437.1 coordinate 18,268,241, forward strand.
ATTAAAATAAACCACGGGAAAAGTGTACTCCATTCGCTATTTAAGTGCATAGATGACGTCTTTTTTTTGCTTGCCCCTGTTATGAGACAGGTGCATGATAATGGTCCATTTCAAAACAAATTTCCCACATATATTAATTAGTATATGTAAAGATAAGATTAAATCAAAAAGAGTCTGATGGGTGACAATAATCTGATGAGTGACACTTGTGAATGATATATTATCACTTGTGGATGATTCCCAGTGTAACATAGACAGTGGGAGTCGAGAAGCAGGTCGTAAGTTTAATACAACAAAGACCATGGAACGATGCAAGTAGCATCTTGACATGAAACACAGAAGCGATACTTGGGAAGGAACCTTGGGAGTGCCAGATAAAGGGGAGGTAATAAGTGAGGTAATGGAGTACAGATGTGACTCATGATGAAGCGGAGGTGTGCGTAATGATGGTTGCCAGGTGTGCGTAATGATGGTTGCCAGGACCGGTTGTTAGTAAACCAGCGACGTTGAAGGCTGGAGGTGGGGAGTGGGAGTAGATGTGACATGCAACTTGCAACTTGTGTGCAGTAAGGCAAGAAACAGCGCATCTTTTTTTGCGACTTTTCCAAATCATAGTCGCACACCTCATGTAGCCTAGCACATAGGCCTAAATGCTTTGATAAGGTTTGTATCACAACTAAAGTGTCCAAATAACTTCTTAAAATTAAACACATTAATCCGCTTTCCAACAGGGTGTTGGAGCCTAACTGGCATACATACCCAATGGGTGAGTTTCAAGTTTGGGGAAGATCATTTTTGTCACGACTTCCGCCGAAGTCGGTTCCTCTCCTTATTCGCGCGGTGTTCGGCGGTAGACGTTACCGACCTTCTAGCCATCTGTTACGATTCCTACCGAAGGTGGCTCCCCTTCCTGTTCGGGTGGCGCTCGACGCTCGTCGTCACCGGCCTACTAGCTGCCACTGATCCTTTTTCCCCTTTCTGTTTATTGGTTTCACCTGTTTGTGTTTTAGGCTGATTAGTTGGGCTTTATTTACCAGTAGGCCCACCTGCTCTTTGTGCGGGATTGTTTTGTGTAACTTGTGTGCACGTCTGTGTGTTACGTGTTTCCTATTTCGTGGGTTTTGCTGGACAGTTTAAGTCCCTGTGTTTGGGGCATTTGTTTTGTTGTGCGCCCTGTGTTTTCGTGGGGTTGGCTTATGTTCGCCGTTTTGTGCATTAAATATAGCACTACCCTAAACTCTCTGCTTCCTGCGTCTGACTTCTCACCCACTACACTCAGTACGCTACACCATCACTGATCCATTTTTCATTTTCCATTGGTTTTGTCTTGTCTTCCTTCACACCTGGTTCCAATCCCATCAATTACATGTTGTGTATTTAACCCTCTGTTTCCCATCATGTCCTTGTCGGAGATTGTTTGATTGTATGTTTTGTGTATTATGTGTTGGTGCGCGATGGGTTCTTGTGCCCACTTTTATTTATTTGTAATTTTGTTTTTAGAGTTTTGTGAAGTCTTATTAAACGACTCAATTTGACCAAGTTCGATTCTCCTGCGCCTGACTTCGCTGCCACCTACACACACGACATTACAATTTTCACCATAAAAATGTGCCTTTATAATTAAAGCATTACATGCATAATCCCATTTTGAGGGTCACTTTTGAGAATGGTGTTTTCCCACTAATTGATTGCATTTTTGAACATTTGCTCTTATAGCTTACTGCCATGTGTGCATTGTTGAGCTTATAATGTGAAGAAATAGCCTAATAGTTTATCAACATTTTAATCTAAATGTTCGGATCTGGTGTGTAAGCCTCATTGCTTTTAAAATGTATTTTTTTATGCTAGTGGTTAATTTGGGATCTATCACATCCCACAACTGTCCCAGACTATGTTTGAAATATTTATTTCTCACACAGAATATGTCAACTTTTGTACTATGGGGTATAGTAGTTTGACATAGGCTAGTGTTTTTGCTGCTCGTTAGGTCTACTCATGTTGTTGGCTGACTAAAAGTAAATGTGGACCGTTTTCCAATATTTTCAATATGCGCCTCAGAATTCAACAAAGACGCGCACGGTTGCATCCCCATTGTGTCGGTCTTCACTTGTAGCCTGTGGGAAGGACCAGATCCGGTGATGGGCAGTGGCCACTAAAAATGAAGATATCGGAGAGAGCCATGTGAGTGAGAGAGGCTTCGGAGCATGCAACCGGAAGAAGGGAATAATAATTATTATATTCAGCCCAAGCGCACAACTAGGAAATCCAAGGCAGGTAGCTTAGTGGTTAGAGCGTTGGACCAGTAATCGGAAGGTTGCTAGATCGAATCCCTGAGCTGACGAGGTAGAAATTTGTCTCCCTGAACAAGGCAGTCAACCCACTTTTTCTAGGCCGTCATTGCAAATATGAATTTGTTCTTAACTGACTTACCTAGTTAAACAAAGGTTCAATAAAATTTAAAAAATGTTTTTATCAAGAGCTCGTCAAATTGTGAATGAGACACTGATGAAGTGTGTGCAGCTTGTGCTAAAAACAAAGCAGAGAACATGCCTTCCATGCAACTTTTTTCAAATCATCATTAGTCACATCATGTAGCCTTAGAATGTATTAAAAATCAAAACATATAGACCAAAATTTCATCACAAATAAAGTTATTATAAATAACCTTAACTGCTCAACACAGAATAGCCACATGTGCGCACTCCCTCAAATCGTTTGGAGAAAATATCCTCCTGTATTTTCCTGTATTTTATTTTAGCTTTGTTCAATTGTATTCTTCATACTATAAAATAATGCCAAGGAATTCTAAGCTAATTTTGTCTGCTAAATGAACTAGTGTAGCCCACAGCCATACAGCATAGCCAGATCAGGGCCTAACATAAGGACAACTCAGAGTATGCTTTGCATTTCTTCTGAAAATAGATTTTCTTCATATCATGTTTCTTTATACCTGTCTAAAATAAACTATGGATTTAGTGTGATGGTGTAGGCTATATTACATGCATTTATAAGACTTGTAAGATGTAGAAGTTCCAAAGGTCTGCATCAGTAGCTTGTAGGTGGAAGCCAGGAGATGCTAAATGTGTTTATGTTAATTAACGGTCAATTACTGTGAGACAGGCAGTTATTTGCTTGACAATCACTGGCTGACAAAATTTCATGACCGCCACAGCCCTAGTTGCAATCCCCCTTTTGCCCTCCGAACAGCCTCGATTTGTCGGTGCATGGACTCCACAAAGTGGCGAAAGTGTTCCACAGGGATGCTGGCCCATGTTGACTCCAATGCTTCCCACAGTTGTGTCAAGTTGTCTGGATGTCTTTTGGGTGGTAGACCATTCTTTATATCATTTTTATTTATTTAACTAGGCAAGAACAAATTCTTATTTACAATGACGGCCTACCCCGGCCAAACCCCAACCCGGACGACGCTGGGCCAATTGTGCGCCACCCTATGGGACTCCCAATCACGGCCGGTTTTGATACATCCTGGAATCAAACCAGGGTCTGTAGCGACGCCTCTAGCACTGAGATGCAGTGCCTTAGACTGCTGCGACACTCAGGAATCCTTGATACACACGGGAAACTGTTGAGCGTGACACACAGAAAACTGTTGAGCGTGAAAAACCCAGCCACCTTGCAGTTCTTGACACAAACCGGTGCGCCGGCACCTACCACCATACCCCGTTTGAGCCTATTCACCCTCTGAATGGCACACATACACAATCCATGTGTCAATTGTCTCAAGGCTTAAAAATCCCTCTTTATCCCGTCTACTCCCCTTCATCTACACTGATTTAAGTGGATTTAACAAGTGACATCAATAAGGGATCTTAGCTCCTCCTTGATTCAGTCTATTGGTCAGTAAATGTCATGGAAAAAGCAGGTGTTCTTAATGTTTTCTACACTCACTATATACTGAGATGTATTTTGACCGGAAGACAAAGAACAGTGTAAGTCAAAATAAATGAGTGTGGTGCAGGCATGCATGTCCCAATGCATATCTCAAAACAGTAATATTTCCATCATTCGTTTTAACAACTAGCTTTAAAGGCTTGGGTGAGAGCTATTGTACTGAAACGGAAAGCCCATGAGATCCAGTATTGTGCCCAGAACAAAATAAAACAACAAAACTGAGAAAACCAGAGTATGTATATAGTTACTTGAAATAAAACCAAAAGGTTTCTATCACTAGGTTGACATTGATGAAGTGAGTTGGTCTTCAGCATCTCAAACACAAATGAGAAGACAGGAACAAACAAGTCTGCTGAAATGTAAGCAAGAAAGTCAGTAACCTATCTACAGGCTGTGGCTATTTAGCTCAGGCTACTCTTTTCTTTGGTGCATCGTCCTCTCCTTCATCCTGTCATAGTCACTGGAGAGGGATTGACCAATGTGGTAATGGTGAGATGCATGGTCTCAGCTACTTCACCACAGACCCTGATGAGACTGCAGATGAGACTGCATTTGAAACATAGACATAGTTAGAGGATGCAACATTTTATCTGTCACATTATGATGGGCAGCGCCATTGAGGCCATCTCCATTTTGAAGTAGTCAATTTTCTTCCTCTACTACTTCTGTGAGTTTGTAAACAAACTGAATGGGTGCGTACTGCCACCTGGAGTGTGTTGGTTGAACAGGTAAAAAGTCAAGGTTGGCAATTTACTGCCACCTACAGTCATGTAACGTTGGCTCACAAGTCAAATTAATTCTCTGATCCCTCCTGATAACCTGAATAGAATTTTGTGATCCTTCCTTAACCCATAGGAAGTCCAACCTAGTTGACTGCTTAAAAATGGTGAAAGTCCTTCATGGCGCTCACCATGCTAAAATGGGATTTTGGACACTAGAGTCCTCTATCTATCTCTATGATTTGAACTGTAGGGCGACCCAGCCCCCGAAGTGACTCTTATCAACACGCTATGCAAAAGGTTTTATTGTCTTCTGAGGAATTCAGCATTCACTGTGTTACTCTTACCAACCACCATTGTCAAACCTCTGAGAAGCAGAGGTTATGTTGTCTTTACAGGTCTCTAGGTATGATATCTGATTGGAGGTTAACTTTACAGTGATGCTATTGGTCAACAACTCAGATTTTGAATAAAACCACTCAGATGTTATAAAGGGTCTTACATTTGTTGTCTCTTTCTCTTTTTTGTTTATAAACTGAGCTGGTGAGTAATGTTTTTGTCTCTCTCAACCTCTCTGATCATGCTTAGATTAATGCCTTGTATTGCTTGTTAATGCTTTGTACGTCAGGATTTCATTAATGAGGCCCTTTATCTACCTCCCCAGAGTCAGAAGAACATACCATTTTTATGTATTAAGGAAGCTGCTAACTGGCATTAGCGCAATGACTCGAAGTCTATGGGTCAAATACATCTTGTTAAATATTTTGTCTGGTACAATAAAACCAACAGAATTGTCTCAAAAGAGCAAACTCCAAGCTAAATCAAGCACACATTTAATACAGTATTTTGCCCAGGTCTGAGAGGCAGAAAGGAGGTCTGGGCAGGAAGTTCCATTTGTATGTGTGTGTGTGTGTGTGTGTGTGTGTGTGTGTGTGTGTGTGTGTGTGTGTGTGTGTGTGTGTGTGTGTGTGTGTGTGTGTGTGTGTGTGTGTGTGTGTGTGTGTGTGTGTGTGTGTGTGTGCGAGGCGTGTGTCTGTCCCTGTCAACGCCGGTGCTCTGTGTCTCTGCCCCCACAGGAGTAATTATAGGGGTGAGTCCCAGAGGAGGGTGAGCCTCACAGCAGCCTAACCCAGCACAGAGGCCTTCTCCCTGGGGAGGAGGAACAAGGAAACAGGGAAATGCCCTTACATGGGCAACCCTGGAGAAAGCCCAGAACAGTGACCTGGCACGACAGAAAAATGTGTGGGGAAATGTTGATGTTGTTGTGGATTTACCTTTTTAAACATGTTGTTTAGAGTCTTGTCCTGGACAGTAATCCTATATTTTTCAGGACATCCTCCATGTTTTGCCCTTTACCTCAAACTTTGTAGTGCACATTCATGTGTAGCCTAGGATCCTTTCCATAAGCATATGCTTATTCGTACTCTGTCACCTTAGTCTTCTAATGGGTGTTGATAGTAGGCTACTGTGCATTACAGATGCTATTTGAGTGCTTCATTCTTTATTTGAGTGCCCAGCTATATCTGTCTGTCTGTCTGTACCTTACTGTGCCAGAGTACGTGAGTGTCTCACCTCACTGTTTTTTCCTCCACCAAACTTAGACACCTAGAAAGGTCCTCTCAAGTGTTTCAGTTATAGAAACTGCCAAACCCACATAACGTAGTCCAACTGCCAACAATAATATTTTGATAACATACATGCTAGAATGGTTTAGATTGCAGATAAATCATATTTTTATGTAAACAAGTGATTTGATTGGACATGATGTCAGCTTCCTGACTGTGTAGTCATATAGAACTCCATACAGAGTCACTGGAAATAATATTTGATACGTGAATATAGGGAATACTACATTTGACCATTATAACTGATATGATTGAGAAGAAACCGTACCAGTGTGTTTCAGCTGTAATATATTCATTGATATATTTCTGTGCATCTATTTATTAATCTTGTTGATACATTCCTCATTAAATTCCATATTGTGACATGTACATTTCTGTTTTATAAGTATATTCTTTAATTCTACTAATGTCTTGTCATCCTAAAGTGATGACCCAAAGCATTGCAAGACTTTGTAGAAGGTCCTAATAAATACAATATGCAACACCGTTTTTTGGTACGCTGTTACAGTCATAAAAACTAAACTTAGAATGTTAAAGTTCAAGTACTGGAACTTCTGTCCTTTCTTTGGATTTTATAGTTTATGTTGTATTTTATTTGATGCTATACTGGTTTCACAAAGTAACTATTTTCAATGGCACTAGTTTCGAACAGCATTTTATTCCATTTCCTGACAAGTTTGCGGATCTCATAAAACGTCTGTTTCAGAGTGTTTATTAGACTTGAGAGTGGGAGGAAAGAGATGGGGTTTTCAAAAACTACAAAAAAACAGCTGTACAATATAGATTAATTCCCTATTCTATACACTCCATCTTAACTGTTTATATACTGTGGAGTGAGGGTCCTGGTGATTATTTATTGCAGCCCAAAAACTCAATGAAATAGAATTGCAAGCCCCGGGCCACCATTTCACCCCCTCCTTAAGGGGCAATCTGCATTTGCTACATCCATTTTGGGATTTATAAATTAATGATTTATACCCATTGATTCTTGAAGAATATAGCTCATAAATGCCTCATGAGCTTAGATGAACTGCCGTACCCCATCAGAACCCAAAATATAAGCTTGCTTTACTCCGATGTTCGTAAACAATGTAAATGTAAACTAACATTGTATAGCCACAAATGGTTAGTCATTGCATCCATAGCTCTTTCTATTAATTTGAGAGGGTGGTTACATTTTTCCAGGCCCATCCCTCAGATTTGTACCAAAACAGAGCCGGGAGTCCGCTTTCAACTGAGGATTGCCCCAGGAAAAAACATTTTCGGTCACTTTTCATGCACTGTACACAAACAACCATAGAAATGACCCTAAACATGATATATATTTGACAATACAGTGCCACCAAGCAAAAAGACGATAGAACATTGAACATGGTCTGTATCTATGTGGTGACAGTAGCTTTATAACCAATACATCCATGCTGATTGCAAGCTCTGACATGGATTTTAGCTATTACTAGCTCTGTACCATCAGATGTCAACGTTCTTCCCTGTTGCATGCAATGTGCATAGAGTGTATGAAAATTAGGCTGGATGCCATTATTATTTAGCCCCTCTAGAGAGCAGTGTGTGTCCATGTTGTGTGGCTTGGGATTGTTAAGCCCCTCTAGAGAGCAGTGTGTGTCCATGTTGTGTGGCTTGGGATTGTTAAGCCCCTCTAGAGAGCAGTGTTTGTCCATGTTGTGTGGCTTGGGATTGTTAAGCCCCTCTAGAGAGCAGTGTGTGTCCATGTTGTGTGGCTTGGGATTGTTAAGCCCCTCTAGAGAGCAGTGTGTGCCATGTTGTGTGGCTTGGGATTGCTTGGGATTGTTAGCCCCTCTAGAGAGCAGTGTGTCCATGTTGTGTGGCTTGGGATTGTTAAGCATGTTGTGTGGCTTGGGATTGTTTAGCCCCTCTAGAGAGCAGTGTGTGTCCATGTTGTGTGGCTTGGGATTGTTAAGCCCCTCTAGAGAGCAGTGTGTGTTCATGTTGTGTGGCTTGGGATTGTTTAGATCCTCTAGAGAGCAGTGTGTGTCCATGTTGTGTGGCTTGGGATTGTTAAGCCCCTCTAGAGAGCAGTGTGTGTTCATGTTGTGTGGCTTGGGATTGTTTAGCCCCTCTAGAGAGCAGTGTGTGTCCATGTTGTGTGGCTTGGGATTGTTTAGCCCCTCTAGAGAGCAGTGTGTGTCCATGTTGTGTGGCTTGGGATTGTTTAGCCCCTCTAGAGAGCAGTGTGCGTCCATGTTGTGGGCCTGTGTCCTTTAACCTTCGCCACTGCCCTTCTAGCCCTCTTATCTGCATGAATACCTTAGAGGTAGAGCTGGGCGATATGGTCAAACATCTATATCACGATAAATTGACAAAATTATCACAATAATTATAAATTGAACGATAAGTTTATAACATAAGTGTGCACCAGTTACTTTTTTATATTACCCTTAAAACTACTACTATTACTTTGAATGTTGTAGCTATCAATTGTCCCATTAGCAGACTTATTTAATATCTTACTCTAATATCTAATAATTCCTCTAGTAAAAGCTATTTATCATTATTGTTGATATCAGTAATAAGTTCTCGATAAATGATCAAATCCGTCGGTATCAGTTCAGCCCAGCGCACCCCACACCAACAGGACTGAGCATCAATTGGAAAATAAATATTACTGATGTTACACATCTTGTAGTGATGAAGGCATTTGGCCAACGCAATGTCTCAAAGGTGACCTCTGTAGCCATACTTAAGCTTTCATCTCCTGTGGTGGCATTTCTGAATGACATGAATCATCACAGATCTACATAGCAAAACAAACATAAAGGTTTTTTGATAAACACCTGTTTCTCTTCTTCACACACACATATGCAAACACACACACAATTTGTATTGCTATCCTTGTGGGGACCAAAGAATAGATTCCCATCCAAAATCCTATGTTCCTTAACCCCTAAACCTAAATCTAACCCTGAACCTAACCATAAACCGTACCTTAGCCCTAAGCCTAACCTTAACCCCAGGGCCATACTAAACCCTAACTCCTAACCCTAACCTTAATTCTAACCCTAATTGTAACCCTAACCCTAACCCCTAAGCCTAAAATAGTATTTTTCCTTGTGGGGACCGGAAAAATGTCCCCACTTGTCCGAATGTTCCTTGTTTTACTATCCTTGTGAGGACTTCTGGTACCAACAAGGACAGTTAAACAAGAACACACACACAAACAACAGTTGTTTGATTACAGTTTTTCTCAGTCGCTTTGGTGCATTTTTCACTTCATCCCTAACATGTGCAAAATAATAAGTGCATTTCTCAGAACAATTTGTACAAACTGCAATATACAATAGATATGTTTCTAAAGCTAGTCAGTCACTAAAAATCCTTAGTACATCTCTCAAAAGTAAATATTCATGCCAATGATCATATCAGTGTCATCAGAATGATAAGTCATTGAGTCATTGTTCACGAACAAGGTCGTCAAAATGTTTAGGAATGTTGTCAATGTAACTGTGTACTTTGACAGTATTACCTGATGTAAACTTAGGCTACAGTTTGGATGACAGTTACTGTATTGAAAATGCACAAAGCTGCACTTCTATGGCATATATCAATTTCAACAGTACTATTTACATATTACTGTATGTGGGTTATTGATTGAAAGAGACTAGACAACCCAAGGGGCACAAAGGAAAAAAAACTAAATTAGAAAGAAACACAGGAAACCACCCCTAAGGCACAACTTTGCCCACAGCACTGTTGTGCTGTCTCTACACATCCTGACGTTCCTGTCTGTCGGCCCACATATTCTCATCCACATCACACCGGATATTTTCCCTTCCAATGCAACTTGGAAAGAATCTTTTGGAATGCCTTATCCATCCTCTGCAGGCGTCTACTGTGATGTCCTCACATGCTGCATCCATTGCAGCCAGCAGGGTCATCTGTGTGTGTGGCTGACGATCGTACACCTTCCACCTCCATGCTGAAAAGAACTCCTCAATTGGGTTAAGGAATGGTGAATAAGGTGGGAGGAATTCTATGAGCATCCTCGGGCGGGTCACAAACCATTGCCTTATGATGTTTGATCGATGGAAACTCACATTATCACAAATGACCACATACTTTGGCAAATCCTCTCTAAACAGACCCCTCTCATCATCAGGGATGAGAGCCCTGTAGAGAGTCTCTAAAAAGTTGAGTAGATGCTGGGTGTTGTATGGCCCTATAAGGGGGATATGGGTTAGGACACCATGCTCCGAAATAGCAGCACACATGGTGAGAATTCCTCCCCGTTGGCCTGGCAAATTCACAGTAGCTCTGTGACCGATGATATTCCGACCCCGCCTTCTGCATTTGGTCAGGTTGAAGCCAGCCTCATCCACGAATACAAAGTTGTGAGAGGGTTCACTTGATTCCAACTCCATTATACGCTATAACCCAGAACACACAGTTGTATTTATTTTGGTAAGGAAGAGTAACATAAAATGTACATATATTGCATGTTCCTTCCACAGCAATGGAAATGTGTGTAGTTTATGCTTACTGTACTATGTATCACTATAAAATGTTGCTGTAAAGTAGTTACATAGATATATGTTTTACCTGTACATACTGGTACCGTAGCTCCTTAACTCTGTCCTCATTCCTTTGGAATGGTACACGGGACAGCTGTTTCATACTCATCTGGTTTCTATGCAGCACCCTGTCGATGGTTGAGATGCTAACCGTATGGATGTTTTCAAAGACATCGTTGTCTTCTATAATGGTCCTTTGTATTTCCCTGAGTCTCATGGCATTGTTTGCTCGGACCATGGCGCAAATAGCCTCCTCCTGTTGAGGTGTGAAAAGGCGTCCTCTGCCACCGGTTTGAGGTAATCTTGCAGTCCTATGTGGGGAAAAATGCAGTGATGCATCACACACTTTCACATAGACAAAAACTATGCGAACACACATTTTACTGTAAAACATACAGGTGGGTGCATGTAAGGTGCAGTATGTATCTGTATAGAGTATATTTCTGTATGCTGTGAAATATAAGTGGACTACTGTAATATGAAGCATTGTAGGACGTATACAGTATACTGCTTATATACAGTAACAGTGCACTGTACATTGGTGGACATACCTGTTCTCTCTTCGAAACGTTTGAACTATTGAGGACACGGTTGATCTCCCAATATTCGGCTGCACCCTTTGACCCGCCTCAGCCATTGTAAGGCCATGATTGACAACATGGTCTACAATAGTGGCCCTTATGTCATCAGATATGCGCCTATGTCCTCTTCTGCCTCTTCCTCTGTTTTGCCTTCCACCACGCATCCTTGCTCCTCTTCTTCCTCCTCTTGGCTGTTGACCCTGTTCATTTCCCGGTCCATCCATTATTGGAAAATTGCGACTCTGTGTTGTGGTCTGTCTATATATGCTTGCCAATTGATTCTTCATGAGATGCACATGTTGTCAACCAGACAACTGGTTGATTGTTGGTTGAACTAACACTTTACATTCCTTCATGAGTGAGGGTCAATTTCACCTGCACAATTCATCAATTCACGTTTTTGTACAAAAGGTCTAATAGAAATGTGTAAAACTATGCTTGACAGTTTATGACAAATAGTTCAACAATTTTGCATGTAATGGCTTATGCAAGGAACTAATGCCTAGATGTTTTGAGGGGAAAGACTATTCAACAGAGAACCATCTACGATATGTTGATCAACATGACATGAGCAATTGATAATGTGGAAAAAAGCTGACACTTGTACATTATCAATTGCAATTTGTTCAAAGGAATAAGAAATTGCTTTAATGATGTGCACAAGTGACTAGATGATTTGGAATTTGTACAAGTAGTATCAAGAATTGCACTTTTGATCTAAGAAATGCACCAAAGTGACTGAGAAAAACTGTAACACCTGTTCCCCTTCTTCTTAGATGTTGCACTTGCAAAGAGGGCCTTATAGGTACAAATTGCAAAGCTGGTTATAAACTACTGTTGGAGAGAAGAGATTTCATTTTCTTTTTTTTACTTTCACCGTTTGGTTATTTTGTTGTCTGGTGTACACATCTTGTTCCACTGAAATTTCAGTGTGGCTTTTTCATTGTAGCTATAGTTGCACTTTCCCCACTCTCTGTTACTTTCACACCCGTTGCTCGCTGAGGACGGTACTGTGTCAGGCATTGTTTGGTGAAAGTTAGATAAGTCTCCGTAGAAGTGTGGCTTCCGTCTCTATGTGTAAATATAGTCTCTGCTCTCTGAGATGCGGGGGAAGATTGAAGCAGAGTCAGAGTTGCCATCACAACATGTGGGAGTTTCACTGTTAGGGAAGCATCACACCCCCTCCCTATCACAAAATGACATATCACTTTAGCTGAGTGTAAGTATTGCTAAACGTAGTAAGTTCGATAAACTGGGCATGTTTGCTTTAACTTAATTACTTTCAATTAGCAATGCAGAAAAAAAGTTGCAATGAAAAAACTCAAAGTGAAAAAACAAAGAGTATTCAGCCAGTGCTATTAATAGACTGATACATGAGATATCTGGTCTGAACGTGTTGAAATAAACATTGACAGACCACTGCATATAGCTGACGTGGTCTTTTATTCTAGAGCTAAAAAGGGAACTGAGCAGCTACTGCTGTTGTACACTCAAGCATCTAGGGAAAGGAAACAGACCATAGAGACACTACTGCTTTAGGCAAATGTAGCTGTCTATGTATTTCAAGAGCACTGGAAGTACAGTAGACAAAATATTGTGGTATGGTGCATCTTGAAAATGCAGCAGTTTGCCCATTTTGCATGCTCTGGTCACTAAGTTGTAATCTCAGGATTGTCAGTAGCTAGACTTTTCTGTTTAGTTTCTTGGATCTCACTCAACCGAAGCAGTTGGCATAACTTACAGTATATACAATGTAACAACAATTTAACAGCAGAGATATGGCCCTGTGACAGCCAAATATTTTCCTTACACTTTGGGACTAGTTTATGTTACAAACATTAGCAATGCCTAAGAGATCTGAGCTGAGAGACCTGAGCCAGCCATATAAACCATACAGCTTGAAAGCTTGAATTTGACCTTTGAATGTACAATGTGCAAGTGCCTGTTTGCATGCTTGCATAAACTAACCACAGGGTAATTTACCTTAAAGACAACGGCATGCTTGGGCTCAGAGTCACAGTATGGCACATAGGAAGTGTAAAGTGTGGGTGTCTGTGTCCCATTTGCCCTGGTGGAAACATTTCTGGCTGTGTGACGTCCCCCACCCACCAGAATGATCTTCATTCAGTCTAGTTCAGTTTAAAAATAGGTCATAATTTACCAGCATAACTCTGACAGTGTGTCACTCAGAGTTATGCTGGTAAAATGGCTGAGTGGGATGATGACCACAAAAGCAAACTCTTCACTCATCTTGTGTCATCTTCAGGAAAGGCAAACAAAACATGGAATAACAATACTCAGTTCAGGAGGAAGGTATTGTTGTGATCCTCACAATGAAATGAAACTCATGAAGTTGGGCCATAATGTGCTTATAATAATAGCCTTAGTGTTAAATGAGGTGAGGAAAGATTACATAACTTAATACATTAGTGAGATTGTGATTGTTTGATGAAGAGAGAACATATTTTTGACTCTAAACTTTGAGAGAAACCCAAATATTATTTCAAGACCAGGTTGAGATATGTACAGTATTTAGCTCAGCATGGCGCTTGCAACACCAGGATAGTGGGTTCATATCCCAGGACCACACGTAAAATGTATGCACACATGACTGTAAGTTGCTTTGGATAAAAGCATTTGCTACACGGCATATATTATTATTATTTATGATGTATTATTATTTATTATAATGCGCTGCTTAGAAAAAAGGTTGAAGCTTATTATTTTGTCTGCCTCTATGTAAGAGTAATGTCTGAATCAATGTGGAAAACTGATTGGATTTGCAAAAAGTCATCAACAGAAGGGCATTTCATATTTTTTTCACCCAATTTTTAATCTAAATCCAATGACATGGTGACATTTGTGGTTGATTTCACGTTGAATTCACGTTAGTTGACAACTCAACTAAATGTAAATCAAACTAGACCTTGAACTGACGTCTGTGCCCAGTGGGATGTTACAAGGCCCTTCTCAAGTATGCCTTTGTGGACATAAGTATGACCCATTTTGGGCCACCACCTCTCTGTAGTCCTCTGGGCCCAGTTTTTCTAAACGTATCTAACAGGATTTTGGCTATCAATTATGATTAAATGCATAGAAATAGAATGAATAGAACATACAATCATTGACTTGATTGGGGACTTTCATTCTATTCATTCTATTTCTATGCATTTAAACCTATTCAATAGCCCGAAATCCGGATACATGACTTTTGAAAAACTGGGCCCTGATGTTCCAGCTTAATACGTTACCATTTTAAACATGCTCTTCAAATGCCAACCACAGTGCCCACACAGCCACATTGTTTCAATCATGCATGTCATATTGTGGGCATTTCAGTGAAGGGACAGGCAATGCTTCGAAAATGATTGTCATTCATTTTTTATCATAGGATACTCTAATGATAAATAAAATGATATGCAGGAGCAATTTATTGAAATAATCAAAGGAGCTGCTGGTACTTTCCTGCTTCTATGTGATGGACTATATATACTAACTGAAACCAGGAACTAAAATAATCATGAAAAACAAACCCTGACGCAAAAGAGATGTTGGTCCCACTCTCTACCAACCCGCAAGTGGATAGCTATTGGATACTGTTACTGTTAGAAGTTATAGCATTAGAATTATCAACAGCGAGAATGAATGGTGTTAGTCAGTGAACAATTGAGGCCCGGACAAATATATTTCACTCTGTAAAGAATAGATTGATGTATTTTTTGACGAGTATTGCCTGTCTGATTTGAACCCATTACACAGATACAAAACAAAAAAACATCAGAATGATGTTAGGAACACTAATAGTTACACACGTTGCTAGAGATTAGCTTGCAAAAAAAGGAATAGTCCAACGGAAGACAGAAGTGAAACATAATAAATTTGATCTTACTCTGTCAATTGTAGAACATAAATTAAACAGACTTTCCAAACGTGAGTCTGTTGTAGACCAACTTCCACTCTGCTTACCTCAGAATAAAAGGACTTTTATTTTTACATAACGTAAGCATAGAGGAAATAAACTCGTTGAGGAGCTACATGGGTCTACAGACACCCATTTAGAAATCATTTTTAATTCAATCTTCCATTAGATGTTTTTTGTCCTCAAATCCCCCCCTGCATAATGACCAATCCTATAATTTGATTAAAATTCTGGCTTTCGGCAGACTATTCAGTTTTTTTTAAAGCTAATTCCCAGCAATGCTAGTAAATAAATAGTAGCATTGATAAAAGTAGCTAGTAATCTCCCATTGCAATTCAACGGCTCAGACCCGAGAGGTATGTGGCAGGGTCTACAGTCAATCACGGACTACAAAAAGAAAACCAGCCCCGTCACCGACCCCGATGTCTTGCTCCCAGACAAGCTAAACAACTTCTTTGCTCGCTTTGAGGACAATATAGTGCCACTGACACGGCCCGCTACCAAAACCTGTGGGCTCTCCTTCACTGCAGCCAATGTGAGTAAAACATTAAACATTACCCCTCGCAAGGCTGCCGGCCCAGACGGCATCCCCAGCCGCGTCCTCAGAGCATCCGCAGACCAGCTGGCTGGTGTGTTTACGGACATATTCAATCAATCCCTACCTATCCCCGTCTGTTGTCCCCACACGCTTCAAGAGGGCCACCATTGTTCCTGTTCCCAAGAAAGCTAAGGTAACTGAGCTAAACGACTACCGCCCTGTAGCACTCACTTCCGTCATCATAAAATGCTTTGAGAGACTAGTCAAGGATCATATTACCTCCACCCTACCCGACACCCTAGACCCACTCCAATTTTCTTACCACCCGAATAGGTCCACAGACGACGCAATCGCAATCACACTGCACACTACCCTAACCCATCTGGACAAGAGGAATACCTATGTACGAATACTGTTCATCGACAACAGCTCAGCATTTAACACCATAGTACCCTACAAACTCGTCATTAAGCTCGAGACCCTGGGTCTCGACCCCGCCCTGTGCAACTGGGTCCTGGACTTTCTGACGGGCCGCCCCCAGGTGGTGAGGGTAGGAAACAACATCTCCACCACGCTGATCCTCAACACTGGGGCCCCACAATGGTGCATTCTCAGCCCTCTCCTGTACTCCCTGTTCACCCTTGACTGCATGGCCATGGACGCCTCCAACTCAATCATCAAGTTTGCAGACAACACTACAGTGGTAGGCTTGATAACCAACAACGACGAGACAGCCTACAGGGAGGAGGTGAGGGCCCTTGGATTGTGGTGTCAGGAAAATAACCTCACACTCAACGTCAACAAAACTAAGGAGATGATTGTGGACTTCAGGAAACTACCTGCCTTCCAGGACACTTACACCCCCCAATGTCACAGGAAGGCCATAAAGATCATCAAGGACAACAACCACCCGAGCCACTGCCTGTTCACCCCGCTATCATCCAGAAGGCGAGGTCAGTACAGGTGCATCAAAGCATGGACCAAAAGACTGAAAAGCAGCTTCTATCTCAAGGCCATCAGACTGTTAAACAGCCATCATTAACATTGAGTGGCTGCCTCCAATGATTCAAATCTCGAGCCACTTTAATAATTAAAAATTAGAAGCACAAGCATTTCGCTACACTCGCACTAACATCTGCTGAGACCAATAAAATTTGATTTGATTTGATTTACACCAGAGCAGAGGTCAGTGTTCAGGACTGTAAATAAATGCAGAGTTGCAGACATTGTAATACATTTTTTACTTGGCGATGGTGTGACATGATACATGTACAGTACAACAAGTAAGACATTAATTTGAGACTATATTCAACTTCTTCATTCTCACAGCTCTATCTCACCCTGCACAGTATGTGTGTGTGGCACATGTCGCCCTCCCTAGTTTTTCCCCCAATTGGAGACCAAACTTTTTTGTGTGTATTTCATTTTTATTTAGAGTTTGCAGTAACTTTTCATTTAGAAATTGCATGCTTTTTTAACTTTCTATGGTTTACCTTGGTTTGCTGTGTTTCTCTTCCTTGTTTGCATTATTTATTTTATAGACTCCTCTCCCTTGGCTGGTCTCCTTGGAGACTACGATTGGCCCAGGTCTGCAACACCTGGGCCTCATTGACCTAAAGAGCTACCTTCTTAGTTAAAGTGGAGCTCCCAGCTCACTTCTGGACCGCTGGGAGTACAGGGCTTAGCATGTCTGTTGAGGAGGTGGAAATAAGCTTTTTGCTTGGAAAAGTTTAATATTTTTGCAAGTTGGGTAATTGCATATGGGAGAACAATTGGAGGGAAAGAGAGAGGGGGTTGGAAAGACTGAGGGAGGCAGAGGATAGGTTTTTAATCTGTTGAAGCTAGCAATAACAAGGAACAGAGTATGTTGAGGAACATTGGTGTCAAGCTCAAACTTTAGTGAGCTGGATGCAAGTTCGAGTTCTTGAGGTGAAATGGAAGGGTTAGAAGGTGTTGAGCTCGGAACCTGAGCCTTGCATTGATGGACATGGCAATGATAAAGAAACATTTTTGGTCCAGTGGGAGTGAAATTTTGAAGGGGATGTAAACCAGGCCTTTTGGCTGATCCATGGGTGGTTTCAGGTTGGGTGGAAAAGATGGTGGGTGCTGTTGAGGCGGTGAAGGTAACCCGAATTGAACTTGTGATGTTTGTTTCTTCATATCAGAAGGTACACACACTCTGTGTGATGCAACTTGGGGAAGGAGCTGTATCTTTCTTAGTTACTAGGCACCATTTTGAAGAGTGATATCTGGGTTAGCGTTTAAGTGTGGAGCAATTTAAGTTGACAATTCCTAGTGTTTGTGATGCTCGGCGTTTGGTGCGACTTTGCACTTTATCTGACAAAGTAATGTTAGGATATGAGTTATGCTGTTAGAGCGTTTGTGCAGGATACACTGGTGTTATAGGTTTCGTGCAGTGGTGTGTGTAGTACTTTAAAGTATTTTTACTTAAGTAGTTTTTGGGGGTATCTGTAATTGACATATTTTGTACAACTTTTACTTCACTACATTCCTAAAGGAAACAATTGACTCTTTACTCCATATATTTCCCTGACACCTAAGTCCTTGTTACATTTGGAATGTTTAGCAGGACAAGAAAATGGTCCAATTCACACACTCATCAAGAGAACATCCCTGGTCATCTCTACTGCTCCTCCTCTGGTGGACTCACTAAACACAAATTCTTCGGTTGTAAATGATGTTGGAGTGTCACTGGCTATCCCATGAATAAAATTTAAAAAAATTGTGCTGTCTGGTTTGCTCAATATATGGAATTTGAAGTGATTGTTACTTTGTCATTTTAAATATATTTAAGACTTTTAATCGTGTTTTACTGAATGACTCACTTTTACTTGAGTCATTTTCTATTAAAGTATCTTTCTTTACTCAACTATGACAGTTGGGTGCTTTTCCCACCACCGGTGTCATGTTTATGGGCATGTAGGAGGGAGATTCCAGGATTTGGATAGTGTGAAGGAGGACATGGGACAAAGGAATGTGTCGTTGGGGGAAGAAAAAAATATAGCGTCAACTGTAGGGGTGCCCATGCATGTTACTGGGAATTGGCAGTGTGCGATTTGAGTGGCAGGTTAAGGTGGTCGGAGTAATGCAGACGTCGTATGAGGGTCGATCAAGGGTGAGGAATTGAGAGGATCCCTGTGAGTAGATCTGTCCCAGAACAGAGGGATAGGCTAATGAGTATACTGTATGTTTCAGTAAGGTTTGCTTCGTAGTGTTCATAGCAATGGTTATGAACTGTACTGCAGAGATGGAAAATATATGTTGTGGTGGCAGCTGCAACAGGGTACGAGATTTGACTTCAGAAGAGTTACAGGGTGTGTTGAGTGGTAGTGTCCTGTCCTCTCAGGTCGTTGGCCTGGGGTAAGACCGGATAGCGTTAAAGTAGTGGAATAAGGTGCTGGGTTTTAATTAGTATAGAGTTAGTCGGAAGGTTAATTAAAAATGTTATTTTTCCCATTTCCCCTTTTTCCGTTTTGTGTCACAAAGTGTAATGGATTTATACTATAGTTTAGTTTGGGGCGGTATTGCAACATAATGGATGCCAACCACTGTTAAATTCCACCGAAGAAGACAACTTCTGGACTGCTGCTGAAGGATTAAGTGTTATGTATGGTACAACGTTTGCACACCCAAGCAAAGCAGGCAGTCACCAGGCACCAAAGAGCAATAAAACAACGCTTTGACAAGGCACACACAGTGAAGAAGCAGATCATCCAAGTGTCCAAGTGTCAGCCTGGGTCCGAGCCCGTCGGCCTCAGTGGTCAACATTCTGGTTGGACCCCCGCCAGCTGCATCAGGAAAGTCACTGCCCCTCATGGAATATAAATGCCCACTCCGTTCTCATGTGCCAGTACAACATAGACATACAGGCCAGAGACATGATAGACCTCCTCCACCACTACTACCTGTGTCCCAGCCTCTGTGAGCTCCCAAAGGGCCAGAGCCACAAGCGGTGGCAGCAGAAGATCGGCATATGAGGGCACAGACTTGCCCTGCTCATCTGGAAGACTACCTAACCTCCTTTTGTACTTAGGCTCCGTTAGGTGTTTTAGCCCAGGGTTTCCAAAACTCACATCTCTTCCCTTTTACCACATTTTTATACATTACGGCCTTATTCTAAATTATTTATTAAAAAAAATAAATCATAATCAATCTACACACAATACCCCATTAAAAACGATGGGGTATTGGGTGTAGATTGATGAGGGAAAACAACAATTGAATTACTTTTAGAATAAGACTGTAACATGACAAAATGTGGAAAAAGACAAGGGGTCTGAATACTTTCCAAATGCACTGTATGGTACCAGTCCATGGTTTTGGAAAGGGAGAGGTGGGGGGATGCTATGTATGGATGTGCTGTACTTCGTACTGTACGCTATGGAGAGTATGCTGCTTTACGTACGAATGGGTGATCAGAATGAATGGTGCATGTAATTAAATGTCAGAGTTATGTACAATGTGAAACCGGGCAGATTTGCGTTCCCCTACAGTAGGACTACCGCTGAACTGCTGCCGCCACAGCCTCAACCGTCACCTGGATCACGTCACACCCAGCCGCCGATTACCTTGCAGCCAGAGAGGGACCAAACATGTGCGGTTGAATACGTCTGTTCAGAATGGCTCCTTGCTCATACATGTTTTCCTCTCCCCCCTCTGTCGCCTGCACTGGACCGGACCACGGGCTGGGTGCCACAGACGTAAAATATATATATATATTTAACGTTTATTTAACTAGGCAAGTACACGCTTGATGACAACGGACGAAGAGGAGCGACTGCCAAATGATTCTCAACAAAAGGAGGAACCAACGGCAGATGAGCAACCGACAAAGGGTGGTGGCAGTGACTATCTTGGACAATCCTCCAGTAGCATGGATATTATCGCTGGGACTGAGTTTGGTTTGTGATTGTGTACACCTGAGATTTTGGAAGTAAAAACCGACAACATTTTAAGCCTTGTCTGTGCGGTGGCCTGGGATCTAGAACATGAACTAAAGAGCAATGCAAGTCACTTTCTCTTCCTAACTGACAGTTAAGAAGAAACATTTTGTTAAGTATTTTGTGTGTGTAGACTGTCTCCCATTATGTTTTTTCTTCCTTATTTCAGTGGCATTTCTGTTTCCCAACTCTCCCCAGTGAGACTTTCAATGTGTCTTGGTGGGCGTGGATGATTGGCTTGTGTGGTTTGATTGTCAGGGGGTGTAAAAAGCCACCAGGAGAAGTCAGTCAGTCAGTGATACACAAACTACACTAGGACGCATCGGCTGTTAAAGACAACACAACCTGGAAGTTGCCCAACTGACAAGGTAGTCCATGTAGTTCCTCTCAGGTCTGTCTGGTGACGTGATGCACATTAATCTGTTTTCCATGCTAGTGCTCCTGTTCTGTTCTAGCGGGAGTCACCATGGTGAGTCTCACCCTCTTTCACTTTCACAAGCAGCTTTCTCTCAGCGTTGTCTCAGACAACTACTAAAAGCAAATGGGGGAGATAGTAACAGCAATGCTACTGCCATATACAGTGGGTGTCATAAGTATTTTGATCACATTTTGTTGCTCCAAAGAGGGATTGAAATTAATTTAACTGTGATTATTGCACACCTGGATTCTGCAAGATTTGCCCATTATTCTTTTCAAAATTCTTTAAGCTCTGTCAAGGTGTTGGGGATCATGGCTAGACAGCAATTTAAGTCTTGACATAGATTTATGTCAAAACTGTGACTTGGCCACTCTGGAAATTAGCTGTCTTCTTGGTAAGCAACTCCGGTGTAGATTTGGCCTTGTGTTGTAGGTTATTTTAATTCCTCTCCCAGTGTCTGGTGTAAAGCAGACTGAATCAGGTTTTCCTCTAGGATTTTGCCTGTGCTTGGTGTATCTTTTTATTCTGAAAAACTCCCCAGGCTTTGCCGATGTCAAGCATACCCATACCATGATGCAGCCACCACCATGCTTGAAAATACGGAGGCAGTTACTCAGTGAAGTGTTGTGTTGGATTGCCCCAAATATAAGGCTTTGCATTTAGGCCAAAATGTTTACTTCAGTGCCTTGTTGCATACAGAATGCATGTTTTGGAATATTTTATATATATTTTTTCACTCTGTCATTTAGGTCATTATTGTGGAGTAACTACAATGTTGTTGATCCATCCTCAGTTAATTCCCTTCACAGCCATTGAACTCTGTAGCTGTTTTAAAATCACCAATGACCTCATGGTGACATTTCTGAGCAGTTTCCTTCCTATTCTGCAACTCAGTTAAGAATGATGACTGCCTTTGTGGTGTCTGGGTGGTTTAGTACATCATCCACAGCATCATTATTAATTTGACTATGCTTAAAGAGATATTCATTGTCTGATTTGTTATTGTTACCCATCTACCAATACTGCCCTTCTTTGAGGCTTTCGAAAAGCTGCCCTAGTTAGCGAGGTAACTTTGGTCAACTCTGAGTAACTCGGGATAACCGGTCATAAGAAAGTGACTGACCTTTTAGACAGATACATTTCTATGGCAACGAATCCTTCAGAACTAACCTGCTCCGGGACAGGCAAACTTACAGCTAACTCCACATACCCTGAATGAAATGACTTGGCTGTGAGTTGAGGACCAATTAAATCAGATTCCAAATATTGCGTCATCATCCCCTTCATTTGAAGAAGACGACTTATTAAATATTTTATTAATCAAATTATGTTTTGTGTTAAAAAATAGTCATGTAAAAATATATCACACATTTATTAATGACAGAATGCATTTTAAACTTCACACAATGTAAACACTTCTGCTGAATTTGCAAGATAACTTTTCTTTCATTTAGATATCGGCATAAATTAAAATGTGTCACTGACTCGCCCATGGATTGATGTTTCAGCATTGTCTCAATGAAGAGTCAGCGTTCGACTAGCCATGTACGCACAGTTACACGGCTGCTAGAGTTAGCAGCAGGCAGATTAGCAATATCCTCCGTCATAGTACGGATGAAGCCTAACCTGGAATGTGAAGTTAACTGAAGTTGGTTAGCTTCAGAAACCCTTGTGTAGATCTAGCTTGCTTTGCAGGATACCCCTCAGGGTACCCCTTGCTCTGTCTCCCATACATACAAAACCTTAACAGATTTTGTATGTATGGGAGACAGAGCAAGGGGTACTCATTCAAAATGGACAGTCAGCCCATGTCACTTATGTGATTTGTTAAGCTAAATGTTACTCCTGAACTAGATTAGGCTTTTGCCTAAACGAAAGGTTGAATACTTTTGCAACAACTATATTTTAGTTATTACATTTTTATTAATTTGTTAACTTTTGTAGAATTTTCTTTTCACTTTGACATTTGAGTATTTTGTGTAGCTCAATAACAAAAAAATCACAACTAAATCCATTTCAATCACACTTTGTCGCACAAATACTCATGATACCCACTGTATGGGGACAGCTGACTGGGGGTCTTCATTCTGTTGTTCAGGTTGCCTTCAGTTTTGATTGGACTAGGACATTTTTTAGGAATTCAGTCGAGGTCTCAACTTACTGTTGAGAGTTGGAATAGTAGAATTCACAAGATACAATTTTTTTATTTGATTGTGCATCAGCAGTTTTTATCTTGTCAGTCACTGACAGCCCATGTCAGCAATTATTTTTTAGATTGGTAAATTAGTCTAGCCAGCTATCTAAACTTGTAGTAATCATGGTGGAATTACCGACCCGGGGCCCCATTGATTTTGTTAGTCACTCTCACTTAGATATGTTATAAAACAAACTGCAAACATTTCTCTCCACTCTATGGCAAAATGTGTAGGATGGCAGGCTTTAAAACTGAACATTTTTCTCTCCGCCCCATGTCCAAACGAGTAGAACTGCATGAAATAATTCATAAAATTGCCAAATCTTCTCTTCGCCCCATGGTAAAATGTGTTGATATGATTCCATCTTGCGTTATAAAAGTACAACATTTTCTCTACGCCCCATTGCAAAATGTGTAGAATTGCAGGAAATTCTCTAAAAGGTCCGGCTCTGATTGCATGTGTGGGTATGCAGACCCGCAAGCCACTGCGGCCCCTCATGATGAGTTCACATATTTTGTGGCCCCCGCCCCATCAAAGTTTCCCATCCCTGACTTAGCTAGACTATATCTGTCACGTTCTGACCATAGTTCTGTTGTTTTATTCTTTGTTTTAGTATGGTCAGGGTGTGAGTTGGGGTGTGTAGTCTATGTTTGTTTTTCGATGTTGGTTTTTGTGTTCGGCCTAGTATGGTTCTCAATCAGAGGCAGGTGTCGTTAGTTGTCTCTGATTGAGAATCATACTTAGGTAGCCTGGATTTCACTTTTGGTTTGTGGGTGTTTGTTTCCGTGTAAGTGTTTGGGACACACGGTACTGTTTCGATTTTCGTTTTGTTCACATCGTTTATTGTTTTGTATTTCAGTGTTCAGTTCGTTTTGAATAAATCATCATGAACACTTACCACGCTGCGCTTTGGTCCGATCCTTCTTCCACCTCTGAATGCCATTACAATATCTTATCTAATATGAAAAAAGTTGATATATCAAATTAGATAGTTGACTTCAAAGGTCATAGTTGTTTGTGGAGTTTGGTGACAAAAGAACGACCGCACCAAATGAACTTGATTGTATAATAAATAATAATACATTTTGTTTACGCCTTTCAAGATACCAAAGGACACTTACAGAGTAAGAAATAGAATAAAAAGTAACAAACTTAAACATGACATTTCTAAAAGCAAAGTACAATAGAAAAAGTACCATGGCACCCATATTTTCTTTTGAATAGCTTAATTAGAGTATAGGCCTATCACAGCATTTGATTTTTAATCTAATGTATCCAAATGTGGAGCACTTATCTACATTTGAAGAGAAGTTGATGCTGTGCGTATTTCTCTTCAATGGCGCATGAAGCTTGGACTAAATTATATTTAATAAATGATCTAAAGACATGGGCGTGACAAGTTGTTTCAAGTGTTCTGGCTTGTGTACATGCTTAGCCTTCAAGTTGTAAATGGGAGGGTACCAGTGTACTTGATGGTTCTAAATAAGTGCAGGAAGTGGCCTTGTGTTCACTGCAAATCATTGATGTTAAGAAGAGAGAGCAGTTTACTTCTGCAGGACTCAATGGGTAAGCACAATATTCAAATAAACATAATTTAGCTGCTGATAGTGTTAATAGTCTGTTTAATGGATAGATCTATGAACAGGGTTTTTCCTTGTGCTGTATATTTCAAATCTGTGAATTGTTATTGTTTAGTACTCATGGATCACTTATGAGAGGCCATGCTAATACCATACGCTAACCTCCTGTACTACCAGCTATGTCCTTTAGCAAGCTTTGATATTTGGTCTACACATAGGATGTTGATCAAAGGACACTAGAAAGTAAGAAAGTAGTTTGTGGTATTAATGTGTAATAACCATTTTTTATGTATTACACATGGTTGATATACTGTATTACTCTCAGATGCACGTGATTTGGATGCACATTGTAGAATACAGAATACATGTAGAATGTAGAATACATGGTGTTCTGCCTATAGGTCATAGTGGCACTCGGGATATTTGTCCGTGACGGTGTGACCCTTTTCATTGTTCCATGGTACTGGGGGGTGGAAAGTCCCTCCAACAGCCAGCACACTGTCTGTGGCCCTGTGGGCTGAGAGGCTGAATGTATGAGGGCGTCGTCCAATCAGCCGCTCCGCCTCAGAGAGCAGGAAGTAGCTTCTCAGTCACGTCAGCCAATGTGGATAGTGGGCCGCAAGACGAGGCCCTCCGGAAATGTGCCGCTGGGTCTCAGCATTCAGGCAGCACCTCAGACGGACAGCCCCACCAGGCTCTACCAGGAGTATCTATCTCTATTTATCAGTACAGTAGCACACTCTGTCTGTCTGTCCCTGTCTTCTGTACGTCCGTCTGTCTGCTCAACCTGTCGGAAATAACATGGTAGCGAAGACTGCCTTGCACCACCCATGGCTGTGTCAGTGAGAAAAAAGAAGTCGTTTGCCATTGGGAGCAAGCCCAGCGTGAGAATGTGTTGGGAACGGGATTTCATGTAAGTGTGAGGCATAAGACTTTCCTACTTACTCAGTTTTTGTATATTTGGTGATGCAGTGAAAGAGAAAGACTTGAAGTCAGGTGCCAGTGAGATCATTCATGACAAGTAGCCCTACCAGTGTGGAAGAGGATGGCTATCATGGTTTCAACTATCAATCTTTCTCACCAATGACTGTATGATGGTCAACAAACACTGATATGTCATCAATTGAACTGCTGGACAGCTTATTTTATTGGGAGTTATAAAGCAAAGGTGTTTGCAACTGTTTAAATACAGTCATATTGAAAATCCTGTTAACAGGAAACTAATTTGCGCTCAAGGGCACTCCCATTCGTGAACACACACTTTTACTTGATCACTGTGTTACTCTGATTGTGATGAACATATTCAGGAAAGTAAAAGGGACGCATCCCCTAAACTAAAGCTCTTAGTCCAGAATCTAAACTAAAGCTCTTAGTCCTGAATCTAAACTAAAGCTCTTAGTCCTGAATCTAAACTAAAGCTCTTAGTCCTGAATCTAAACTAAAGCTCTTAGTCCTGAATCTAAACTAAAGCTCTTAGTCCTGAATCTAAACTAAAGCTCTTAGTCCTGAATCTAAACTAAAGCTCTTAGTCCTGAATCTAAACTAAAGCTCTTAGTCCTGAATCTAAACTAAAGTTCTTAGTTCTAAATATAAACTAAAGCTCTTAGTCCTGAATCTCTAATGAGAGGAGCTGGTGCTTGTTTTGTCATGTTGATGCTTTTCTACAGTATTTATTATTCTGGGCACGCACTGCCTCCCTCTTTCTTTCCTCATATTATTCAACTGTGTGAAGTCCTGTCTACTTCCTGTAGAGAGGCCATGCTCATATTAGGTGACAGGAAGTGATGCAGGGGAAAGCCAAGCTCCCCCAAAAAGCAGAATGAGGTTGTTGCTGCTACAGGGTGGCCTACCATGAGTGAATGCTGAAAGAAATGCACATACTATGTTTAGTCTGAAACTTTGTTGACCAGGGGAACAGAAACCCATTCACCTGTGAATTATTTTATTTTTAAAGGCCCAGTGTTGTCAATGTAATTGTCCTTTGTTTTATATATATTTCCACACTATGAGGTTGGAATAATACTGTGAAAATGATGATAATGCCCTTTTAGTGTAAGACCTGTTTTGAAAAGACCGCCTGAAAGTTCAACCTGTTTTGGTGGGATGGAATTTCAGGCCTGCCTGGTGTCCTCACCAATAAGAAAGAGTTCCAAACCTCTGCCAATAACAGCATTTTTTTCTGTTTTCCCCTCCCCACTCAGAACATTCCCAGACGGTCCTAGCAATATTATTGTTTATATTTTAGTTTCTTTTTGACCGTTTTATTTGAAAACAATCACAGTAAAGTACTTAATAGTTACCCAGAAATGATTTGATATTGAGATAAAAACACCTTCATTGGATCCTTTAGAACAGAAACTCGTCATGTTCCCTACATGGCCTTGCTTACTCCACTTCCTCTGTGGAGAAGGCCCACACCTTTAGACTGTCCAACAGCTGTGAGTGTTGTACACCTGTGAGACTATGCTCATCAACGTTCTTCTGACTGTGGTGGAACCAGCTGCTATTAGTTTTTTCACTAACAACTGAGCAGACATCTGCAAATCAAGAGATATAATCATGAGGTTGAACTTGGCAATATTGTGATGGGAAATGTATGTCAAAGGTTATGATACAGCTAATGATGCTGATCTTTCGCTCGCTGTCCCTGTTATGCTGAGTAGTCATTCAGAGAATGTGTTTTCCCAACACCTTTGTGGTTGTTTCATTTTAATGTGTAGATCAGGAAGGAAGGAGTAGTGTAAAGCCTACCAAACACTTTCATGAAAAGGGCTAAATCATAGTTGCATGGGTGAGAGCACACTGTGAATCATTCACACTGTATTTTTGAAAAACAGTTTCATTTAGTTTTTCCTCTAGAAACATGGGTTGTGTTGAGTAGTTTGCCGGTAGATTGTTCCAGGCAGCAGTAGGAAGTAGGTTTGAATAATTACCTGGTATTTTATACTTGCCACTCCTGTTTACATCTGAGTTCCTGGCAAAAAAAGAGTTCTCTAATCCTAATTAGCATCTCTGTCTCACTAAGCAGTGCGGTTAGAGAGTTCAGAACCCATTCAGGGTGACTGTGGATTTGGACCCTATAAAGGGATACTTTGAGATTTTTCCCCAGAGTCAGATGAACCATTTTTATGTATCTGTGTCCAGTATGAAGGAAGTCAAAGGTAGTTTTGCGAGCCAATGCTTACTAGTGTTAGCGCATTGACTGGAAGTCTATGGGTATCTGCTAGCATGCTAAAGTATCCCTTTTATTAAGTTTGTTTTGTTGATTATTACTGACGACAAATACATCTGAATATTGTAATACGCCATAGCTCTGATAATGCATTTCTTCACTTATTATATATAAGATGTGGTTAACTGCAATGAGTTAGGTGTAATGGAAATTATTCTTCACACAAAGAGACCATTCTGTTCATGCAGTCCTCCATTGTTAATCAGAGAGTAAAGTTCCTAATTTAATCTCTCTTTCCCCTTTACAACCACAAGTATCCCAACACCAAAAATAGCCAGAACATGCAGTTAGGTTGGTGGAATGAATCTGTCCGTAGGTCCCACACCATGCATGCCTTTTGAACAGCAGTTATTGCTTCCCAGTGGAAACAACACAAACATCAAAAGGTGGCTGCAGGACAGATAATTGCTGCCGTTGTCCTTTCAAGTCCCCTTGAAGCAGAGGCCACAAACAGGTCAGAAATTACCAAGCCACCCAACTGAGTCCACCCAACTGAGTCCAACGTCAATCTGCTTGCCTCGTCACAGTTCAATTTAGATGCTTAAGATACGTTGCATGAACACATTTAAACATGAAAGCAGTTGCAGAAATAGTTCATACTTTTCTTCTCCGGCCTAATCCACGAATCAGACTAAACTACATTCCTGCATCCTTATTGAATCTCCCTGCCTGGCTGTTTCCTCCTGTAGAGAGTTAAATTACCCCTGACTGACTCTGGGAGAGATGCAGATTACCCCTGACTGACTCTGGGGAGAGATGCAGATTACCCATGCCTCATTTCCATCCTTATCTAACAGTCAGATCTTGCGCCCCTGCACCCTCTCCGTCCCTTGGATGTCAACGGAAGCCCCTCTCCCCTCCTCTGGTGCTCCCTTGCTAGTATATTTGTCCTTGAGGGTCTGGAGGCTGCTGGTTTCCCTGTACTCCCTCCCAGAAGGCAGGCAGCCATCGTCAGGGCAAGGAAAGGCAAGGAAGGCACAGTGGGCGGCAAGGCAGGAAGCACACAACACAGGGTGCAATCAACAGCTCTGAAAGGGCATGAGGCACATTCCAGGGGAAACGTCTAGTTTCCTGTCCGTTTGTCCGGTTCAGGGTCAAGATTTGAGACTGCAGGTTTTCCGTCTGTATTAGGGTTTTAGAGATTTAGAGGAGAGTGTGGTGTGTGTCTCTCTGAGTCTGCCTTAGCACGCCCTCTCTCTGTCTCAGTCTGATTTAGAAGTTAACAGAGTCAGAGTGGTGTGGTTCTCTCATTGGGTTTATTGATGGATCTCCTCAGGGAGAGCTCAGCAGTTCAGACCCTCAGGAGACGAATGAGCAAGAGGTAAGCTGCTGATGGGTCACGTTTCCCAGGCATTATGACTATGGTTTAGATTGGGTGGCAGACCTATTGGCTGGGGTGCTTGTTTCTTTGTTTCTATATCTATGTAGGATTGATGTGGTGTCATGGTTGATGGAACTTAATGAATACAAATTGCAGTGAAATGTTTGCTGTCTTGTGAGTTTGAAGTGGAGAGAAAGTTGCTGGGTCAGGATATGTAAGATGTTTTCTAGGACTGAGCCGTGATGATATGTTTATTTTATTATGTTGATATGGTCTGAATCCTCAAGTCTTCAAGTGCTTCTTGCTCATGATGTGTTGCTGTTTTTGTACAATCAGATTCAGAGTTCACTGTGGTCTTATTGAACAATGCAGCTGCTGAGAGAATAATTTAGCGTTGCATCTCAGAAATGTCAATTTCGATGAACATATACGAACCCATACGTTCAGCCCACTACCAGCCCTGTGATATGTACTGTGGTGTATGATGTGTTATTTCTCCCTCTTTGTACCCTCAGAAACATGACTTCAGCAGAGATCTCCTGGCCCATCCC
Organism: Oncorhynchus tshawytscha; assembly: GCF_018296145.1. NCBI lineage: Eukaryota > Metazoa > Chordata > Actinopteri > Salmoniformes > Salmonidae > Oncorhynchus > Oncorhynchus tshawytscha. The sequence goes on from NC_056437.1 coordinate 18,298,340, forward strand.
CATGAGGGCCATCGGGGCCCAGAACCTGCTCACCATGCCAGGGGGTGTGTGCCACTCTGGGTATGTGCACAAGAAAGGAGGGAGCCAGTTCAGCCTTATGAAGTGTGAGTAGCCCTACAGTACATAACATTACATGCATGCATACAAACATTACATACATACATACATACATACATACATACATACATACATACATACATACATACATACATACATACATACATACATACATACATACATACATACATACATACATACATACATACATACATACATACATACATACATACATACATACATTACATGGCTCATTAATGTTTACTGTACCAAGGGATTCTTTCAAAGGTCTGAGATGAGTGGCATTGCATACTTTCATCTCAACACAACGTTTATTTCACCAGTCCTGGAGCAGGGTTGGAGATTCATCAAATTAGGAAGAACATATTTGCTTTTACGCCTGGCTTATTTGTGAGACCTTTCTTTGTGTTTTCTTTCCTTCTGCAATCTTACAGGGCCTCTTCGCTACTTAATCATCCACAAGGGATGTGTGTATTACTTCAAGAGCAGCACCAGTCCTGCACCGCAAGGAGCTTTCTCTCTCAATGGCTACAACAGGTCAGTGTTCACTATTGTGTCCGTCTTTATGCACAGAAGTACATGAATTTGAATAGGCTCGGCAAAACATGTTGGCATTCTCACATAGGCCTACATATGATTATTAATGTTTAAATACAGCTGGTATTGTCAGTTGCAATTAGTTTGTTATGCTGAGAAATCCTGATGAGATGAGAAAGTCTGCTGGCAATGAAAGCATTTCTCAATGTGCTGTTCTTTCCCACCTGGACAAAAGGAACACCTACGTGAGAATGCTGTTCATTGACTATAGCTCAGCATTCAATATCATAGTGCCCTCCAAGCTCATAACTAAGCGAAGGACCCTGGGACTGAACACCTCCCTCTGCCACTGGATCCTGGACTTCATGACAGGCCGACACCCCAGGTGGCGAGGGTAAGCAACAACACATCCACAACGCTGACCCTCAACACGGGGGCCCCCCATGGGTGCGTGCTTAGTCCTTTCCTGTACTCCCTGTTTACCCTTTGACTGCGTGGCTACGCACGACTCCAAAACCATCATTAAGTTTGCAGAGGACACAACGGTGGTAGGCCTGATCACCGACGACGATGAGACAGCCTATAGGGAGGAGGTCAGAGACCTGGCAGTGGTGCCAGGACAACAACCTCTCCCTCAACGTCAGCAAGACAAAGGAGCTGATCGTGAACTAGGGGCCGAGCATGTCCCCATTCACATCGATAGGGCTGTAGTGGAGCGGGCCTAGAGCTTCAAGTTCTTCGGTGTCCACATCACTAAGGTCCTATCATGGTCCAAACACACCAACACAGTCGTGAAGAGGGCACGACAACATCTCTTCCCCCTCAAGAGGCTGAAAAGATTTGGCATGGGTCCTCAGATCCTACAAAAGTTCTACAGCTGCACCATTGAGAGCATCTTGACTGGCTGCATCACTGCTTGGTATGGCAACTGCTTGGCATCAGACCTCAAGGCGCTACATCACTGGGCTCCCTGCCATCCAGGACCTCTATACAAGGCGGTGTCAGAGGAAGGCCGTAAGAATTTTAAAAGACTACAGCCACCCAGGTCATAGACTGGAGCACCACGTCTGGGACCAAAAGGTTCCTGAACAGCTTCTACCCCCAAGCCATAAGACTGCTGAACAGTTAATCACATGGTTACCCTGAGTATTTGCATTGACCCACTTTTTATTTGCACTGACTCTGTTGCACCGGCTCTATGCACACTTACTGGACTCTACCCACACACTTACTGGACTCTACCCACACACTTACTGGACTCTACCCACACACTTACTGGACTCTACCCACACACTTACTGGACTCTACCCACATACTCACTGGACTCTACCCACACACTCACTGGACTCTACCCTACCCACACACTTACTGGACTCTACCCACACACTTACTGGACTCTACCCACACACTCACTGGACTCTACCCACACACTTACTGGACTCTACCCACACACTCACTGGACTCTACCAACATACTCACTGGACTCTACCCACACACTTACTGAACTCTACCCACACACTTACTGGACTCTACCCACACACTCACTGGACTCTACCCACACACTTACTGGACTCTACCCACACACTTACTGGACTCTACCCACATACTCACTGGACCCTACCCACACACTCACTGGACTCTACCCACACACTTACTGGACTCTACCCACATACTTAATGGACTCTACCCACACACCCACACACTTACTGGACTCTACCCACACACTTACTGGACTCTACCCACATACTCACTGGACTCTACCCACACACTTACTGGACTCTACCCACATACTCACTGGACTCTACCCACACACACTCACTGGACTCTACCCACACACTTACTGGACTCTACCCACATACTCACTGGACTCTACTCACACACTCACTGGACTCTACCCACACACTCACTGGACTCTACCCACACACTCACTGGACTCTACCCACACACTCACTGGACTCTACCCACACACTCACTGGACTCTACCCACACACTCACTGGACTCTACCCACACACTCACTGGACTCTGGACCCCCACACACTGGACTACTGGACTCTACCCACACACTCACTGGACTCTACCCACACACTCACTGGACTCTACCCACACACTCACTGGACTCTACCCACACACTCACTGGACTCTACCCACACACTCACTGGACTCTACCCACACACTCACTGGACTCTACCCACACACTCACTGGACTCTACCCACACACTCACTGGACTCTACCCACACACTTACTGGACTCTACCCACATACTCACTGGACTCTACTCACACACTCACTGGACTCTACCCACACACTCACTGGACTCTACCCACACACTTACTGGACTCTTGATGTTCCACTTCCTGCTGAATGAGATCATCTCTATAAAGGTTTTAGAGGTTTTGCTTACGATTACCAAACACTCGTCATATCAATTCATACATCAAGTCACAAGCCAATAATGGAGACGGCAATGTTCAACCATCTCTTTTCCATATTTGTTTGACATTTGGAAAGTTACAGTGGCTATTGAAGTAGGCTCTATCATACCCTGTGGTGTTTTCATTGAGTTCCTTCCTCTAACGAGTCCTTCCCTATAGAGGTATGCTGCAATTCCATGGTGGTAACTGTGTAACTGTGTAATTACATGTCTGGAGTCTCCTCTCCCTGCTGAGGCTGAGTATAAATAGAGCTTTAATACAGCTGTGCAGCTCTAGCACACTGAAACATGGCCAGGCCTATTCAGCTCACACAGCATACTGTATGTGACATAGGAGGCATGATATGTTATTACAGCAATTATGTGATGAAAACGGTAATACCAATGACACAGTTGCCAGAAGGTTTCACCGACAAAATGTGAAAATTGGATTGGTCAGAGTGAGGGGGCTTGTACTTTATGTATATACCCTGAGTGTACAAAACATTAAGAACACCTTTCTAATATTGAGTTGCAGCCCCCCCACTCCGATGCGTCCCACAGTTGTCAAGTTTGCTGGATGCCCTTTGGGTGGTGAACCATTATTTATACACACGGGAAACTATTGAACATGAAAAATGGAGCAGCGTTGCAGTTCTTTACACAAACAGGCTGGCACCTACTACCATACCTCATTCAAAGGCACTTAAATCTTTTGTCTTGCCCATTCACTCTCTGAACGGCACACTTACACAATCCATGTCTCAGTTGTCTCAAGGCTTAAGAAACCATCTTTAACCTGTCTCTTCCCCTTCATCTACACTGATTGAAGTGGATTTAACAAATTACATCAATAAGAGATCATAGCTTTCACCTGGATTCACCTGGTCAGTCTGTCATGGAAAGAGCAGGTGTTCTTAATGTTTTGAGCACTCAGTGTATACTCTATTTGTTTCATAAATGTAAGCTACTTATGTAGTGTTCTTTAATGTGTGGTTTCAGTTTCTATTCCTCTCGTTGGCAGGGTGATGAGGGCAGCAGAAGAGACCACCTCCAGTAACGTGTTTCCCTTCAAAATTGTCCACTTCAGTAAGAAGCACCGTACCTGGTACTTCTCAGCAGCCAGTGAGGATGAGAGAAGGGTGAGGGGCACTACATACAGATTAAGAACCTCTCACATTCCTAGTAACAGTACATATATAATTAATTATTTACACATATATATATATATATGTGTGTATGTGTGTGTGTGTGTGTGTGTATACACCAGTCAAAAGTTTGGACACACCTACTCATTCAAGGGTTTTCTTTATTTGTATTATTTTCCACATTGTAGAATAATAGTGAAGACATCAAAACTATGAAATAACACATAGAATCATGTAGTAACCAAAAAAGTGTTAAACAAATCAAAATATATTTGAGATTTGAGATTCTTCAAAGTAGACACCCTTTGCCTTGATGACAGCTTTCACACTCTTGGCATTCTCTCAACCAGCTTCATGAGGTAGTCACCTGGAATGCATTTAAATTAAGGTGTGCCTTGTTAAAAGTTAATTTGTGGAATTTCTTTCCTTCTTAATGCTTTGGAGCCAATCAGTTGTGTTGTGACAAGGTAGGGGTGGTATACAAAAGATAGCCCTATTTGGTAAAAGACCAAGTATATATTATGTCAAAAACAGCTCAAATAAGCAACGAGAAACAACATCATTTACTTTAAGACATGAAGGTCAGTCAATCGGGAGAATGTCAAGAACTTTGAAAGTTTCTTCAAGTGCAGTCGCGAAAACCATCAAGCGCTCTCTCATGAGGACCGCCACAGGAATGGAAGACCCAGAGTTACCTCTGCTGTAGAGAATAAGTTCATTAGAGTTAATTGCACCTCAGATTGCAGCCCAAATAAATACTTCACAGAGTTCAAGTAACAGGCACATCGCAACATCAACTGTTCAGAGGAGACTGCGAGAATCAGGCCTTCATGGTCAAATTGCTGCAAAGAAACCACTACTAAAGGACACCAATAATAAGAAGAGACTTGGCCCAAAGAACACGAGCAATGGACAATGGAAATCTGTCCTGGGGTCTGATGAGTCCAAATTGTATTTTTTTTGGTTACAACTGCCAAGTACTTTGAAGAATCTAAAATATATTTAGATTTGTTTAACGCTTTTTTGCTTTCTACATGATTCCCCATATGTGTTATTTCATAGTTTTGACGTCTTCACTATTATTCTACAATCTAGAAAAGAGTAAAAATTAGACTTAAAAGCCTTGAATAAGTAATGTGTTCAAACTTTTGACTGGTACTGAATATATATGTATGTGTGTGTGTGTGTGTGTGTGTGTGTGTGTGTGTATATATATATATATATATATATATATATATACAGTGGGGAGAACAAGTATTTGATAACCTGCAAAATTTTGGCAGTGTTTCCTACTTACAAAGCATGTAGAGGTCTGTAATTTTAATTATAGGTACACTTCATCTGTGAGAGACGGAATCTAAAACAAAAATCCAGAAAATCACATTTTATGATTTTTAAGTAATTCATTTTCATTTTATTGCATGACATAAGTATTTGATCACCTACCAACCAGTAAGAATTCCGGCTCTCACAGACCAGTTTTTCTTTAAGAAGCCCTCCTGTTCTCCACTCGTTACCTGTATCAACTGCACCTGTTTGAACTCGTTACTTGTATAAAAGACACCTGTCCACATACTCAATCAAACAGACTCCAACCTCTTCACAATGGCCAAGACCAGAGAGCTGTGTAAGGACATCAGGGATAAAATTGTAGACCTGCACAAGGCTGGGATGGGCTACAGGACAATAGGCAAGCAGCTTGGTGAGAAGGCAACAACCTTTGGCGCAATTATTAGAAAATGGAAGAAGTTCAAGATGACGGTCAATCACCCTCGGTCTGGGGCTCCATGCAAGATCTCACCTCGTGGGGGCATCAATGATCATGAGGAAGGTGAGGGATCAGCCCAGAACTACATGGAAGGACCTGGTCAAGGACCTGAAGAGAGCTGGGACCACAGTCTCAAAGAAAACCATTAGTAACACACTACGCCATCATGGATTAAAATCCTGCAGCGCACGCAAGGTCCCCCTGCTCAAGCCAGCGCATGTCCAGACCCGTCTGAAGTTTGCCAATGACCATCTGCATGATCCAGAGGAGGAATGGGAGAAGGTCATGTGGTCTGATGAGACAAAAATAGAGCTTTTTGGTCTAAATTCCACTCGCCGTGTTTGGAGGAAGAAGAAGGATGAGTACAACTCCAAGAACACCATCCCAACTGTGAAGCATGGAGGTGGAAACATCATTCTTTGGGGATGCTTTTCTGCAAAGGGGACAGGACGACTGCACCGTATTGAGGTTAGGATGGATGGGGCCATGTATTGCGAGACCTTGGCCAACAACCTCCTTCCCTCAGTAAGAGCATTGAAGATGGGTCGTGGCTGGGTCTTCCGGCATGACAACGACCCGAAACACACAGCCAGGGCAACTAAGGAGTAGCTCCGTAAGAAGCATCTCAAGGTCCTGGAGTGGCCTAGCCAGTCTCCAGACCTGAACCCAATAGAAAATCTTTGGAGGGAGCTGGAAGTCCGTATTGCCCAGCGACAGCCCCGAAACCTGAAGGATCTGGAGAAGGTCTGTATGGAGGAGTGGGCCAAAATTGCTGCTGCAGTGTGTGCAAACCTGGTCAAGAACTACAGGAAACGTATGATCTCTGTAATTGCAAACAAAGGTGTCTGTACCAAATATTAAGTTCTGCTTTTCTGATGTATCAAATAGTTATGTCATGCAATAAAATTAAAATGAATTACTTAAAAATCATACAATGTGATTTTCTGGATTTTTGTTTTAGATTCCGTCTCTCAGTTTAAGTGTACCTATGATAAAAATGACAGACCTCTACATGCTTTGTAAGTAGGAAAACCTGCAAAATCGGCAGTGTATCAAATACTTGTTCTCCCCACTGTATATACACACACACACACACACTACATGACCAAAAGTATGTGAACAGCTGCTAGTCGAACATTCCAAATAATGGGCATTAATATGGAGTTGGTCCCCCCTTCAATGGGGTTGAGGTAAGTTATTTATTCATCAGGCAAGTCAAGTTATTCATCACTGATCTTAACAAACCATTTCTGTATGGACCTTGAATTGTGCACGTGGCCATTGTCATGCTGAAACAGGAAAGGGCCTTCCCCAAACTGTTGCCACAAAGTTGGAAGCGCAGAATTGTTTTGAATGACATTGTACACTGTAGCGTAAAGATTTCCCTTCACTAGAACTAAGGGGCCTAGCCTGAACCATGAAAACAGCCCCAGACCATTATTCCTCCTCCACCAAACTTTATAGTTGGCACTATGCATTGGGGTAGGTAGCGTTCTCCTGGCGTCCGCCAAACACAGATTTGTCCGTCGGATTGCCAGATGGTGAAGCGTGAGTCATCACTATATATATTCCATGGCTGCTTGGCCATGGAAACCCATTTCATGGAGCTCCCGAAGGACAGTTGTGCTGACGCTGCTTCCAGAGGCAGTTTGGAACCCAGTAGTGAGTGTTACAACCGAGGACAGGTTGACCTTGTGTGAGCTTGTGTGGCCTACCACTTTGCGGCTGAGCCGTTGTTGCTCCTAGATGTTTCCACTTCACAATAACAGCACTTACAGTTGTCCGGGGGGCAGCTCTAGCAGTTCAGAAATTAGATGAACTGAGGCGGCATCTAATGATGGTGCCACATTGAAAGTCACTGAGCTCTTCAGCGAGGCTATTCTAATACCAATGTTTGTCTATGGGGATTGCATGGCTGTGTGCTCGATTTTATACACCTTTCAGCAACTGATCTGGCTGAAATAGCCGAATCCACTAATTTGAAGGGGTGTCCACATACTTTTGATTATATAGTGTATATACACACACAGTGAAATGTATGCACTCACTACTTCCTGTAAGTTGCTCTGGATAAGAGCATCTGTGAAATGAATAAAATGTCAAATGTAAATGTATTAATCACAATGTAATACTGATTTATTTTTGTCTACTGAAAGAAATGGATGCGAAATCTGCGGAAAGAAATTGATCACTACAATGACAGAAGGGATTCACATGTTTCAAGGTAAGTCAACACAACCCTTCCTTCACACAATCATATCTGTGGTTACTTCCTTTTTCTGATAAATAGTAGACAGTTTGGCTGCATGCTCTGATTGACTTTCTGAGCCTGTAGATTTTATCTTCTAGATTAATATAATGTGTAAGCTCTTGCTGTGTTATAACAAGTATGCATGGGAGTCAATGAATACATGATTAGTGAATTTATTAAATGCAAGGTGATTAATTTAGTCCTCCCTTTGTCCTTAGTAGACAATAACAATACTCTGTTGCCATAGTGACTCCGAATCTGATGCAGACAGCTTCTATGAATCGATCGAGCGCCCCATGGACATAACCCATACCACAGATGACCCAGAAGGCAGTAAGACATACTACTCACTTCTGAAGCAATATGGCTCAGTTTCACAACACTTGTTTCACACAATTAACTCTGTGCACTAACAATGATGTAATTTTCATGTCTAGATTACATGTTAGAGGATGAAGACGACGATGAGGATGACTATGAAAAACCAGATAGCCCACCAACACCTACAGGTAGGCCTACAGAATAGTACATGTCTTTGAGTTTGATGCTGTCTTTGATGTGGCTGGTGCTATAACTGTGATAAACTGCCCTTGATGGGATGGGCATGTCATCGCAATTCAAACTAATGGCCCCATCTTTTATGGCTAAATGATAACTATGCTGAAATAATTTAGAATCATATTTTTGTCAGTGATTTACTGTATTACAAATGCCCGTTTTCCTGTTTTTTTCTGTCTCTGACTATCGTATTATGCTGCTATTGAAGGAAGGCCAACCGTTCCACCACCATCCTACCCACCTCCTCCAGTCCCATGCCAGTTCATACATGAGTCCATGTCAGGATTCTGCAAAGGTCTCCCCCCTCCTGTGCTCGGCCCCATCAGGAGCCCCACCAGCCCCCTTCCAAAGAAACCGCCAGCGCCCTTACCTCCACCCAAGCTCGGTGAGGTCAGCCACAACCACCATGGACACAAGAACATCCCAAATAAGGCCCCCCAACCTCCCCCCATCCACCTCAAGCCTAGCCCAGAGAGGAGTGCATGGAGTCCTAAGAGCCCGATCCCCCCTCCCCTTCCCATGGCCCACCTAAAGAAGCAGGCAATGATGGGGCAGATGTCAATCTCCACCATAGCTGGGGGGAAGCATAAAGACAGGATGCCCCCTGTTCCAGTGACCATGCAGTCTCCCGCCACCCTGATCATCTGCAGCGACCTGGAAAGGAAGATGGTGCTGCACTCCAGCCCTAGTCCACCGGGTTTTCGTGGCAACAAACCCAGTCACATTCCGGGCATGCCAAACTACTGCCTCAGCTCCAGACCAGCTCCAGATCTCCCACCACAGGCCTTGCCAGCACTGAACCACACCAAGCCTGGACTGTACAAACCACCCCTGGTACCCAAACTTCCATGTCCTGCGGCCAAGCCTAAACCACCTGGAGGGTCAGCACAGTAAGTGTCTCCTTTCAGTTTCCTACAGATACAGGTAATCCCTGTTTCCTTTCATAGAGGAAAACTTTACTTTTTGCTCTGTTGAACTATAATTTGATTTCAAGATTGTTATATTTTACAACACACAAATGCAGCACAGTTTAAAACCCCCTCTTTCTTCTCAGAAGATCTTCTCCAGATGGACAAAGCTTCCGGACCCCAGTGGACGAGGTGCCCGTCTCTTTAAGAAAGAGCAGGGATCCATCCAAGGACACTGACTATGACTCCGATGAAGACTATGAGAATGTAAGCACCCTCTATATTCTCATTTACATTTTTGCATACAAGTAATTTAGTAGACACTTTTAACCGGAACGACTAGGGTTAAGTACATTGCTCAAGGGCACAGACACATTTTTCACCCAGTCGATTCGAACCAGCGACCTTTCAATTACTGGCCCAACGCTCTTAACTATGCCACTTTTGTTTACGTACCCTACATTACTCATCTCATGTGTATATACTGTACTCGATACCATCTACTGCATCTTGCCTATGCCGCTCTGTACCATCACTCATTCATAAATCTTTATGTACATATTCTTTATCCCTTTACACTTGTGTGTATAAGGTAGCAGTTTTGGAATTGTTAGTTAGATTACTCGTTGGTTATTACTGCATTGTTGGAACTAGAAGCACAAGCATTTCGCTACACTCGCATTAACATCTGCTAACCATGTGTATGTGACAAATACATTTGATTTGATTTAACCGCTAGACTACCTGCCACCAGGTTCTCCATCGACTACAACTCTAGTTTACACAGGCTATGAGAAAAACACCTGCGTTATGTGGTGTGGTTTTGTGTATATTGTTTTGTTGTCAAATTTACTCAGTTTACTCAATTCCATAGTCTCATTAAACAATCATGTTCAGTTTACTATAGATTAGTCTCATTGATCAGTGGACTACAGATTAGTCTCATTGATCAGTTTACTATAGATTAGTCTCATTGATCAGTTTACTATAGATTAGTCTCATTGATCAGAATACTATAGATTAGTCTCATTAATCTGTTTACTATAGATTATGTGAGCGGACCAAGTAATTGGGCGTCACTCTAAAGCGGGAAGGTGGAATAAACGAGTCAGGAGTAGGTTTTCTTGATTGAACACAGTTCTCTATTGAGGGCATTTGGTCAACACAAACACTCCAACATAATCAATGAAAATCTTCTAAGGAAAAAACATACATCTTCTTCTCCAGATGAAACAAGAACACAATAGGATTATCTTTAAACTACAACAAAAAGTCACGGGATTGTCACCGTCTTAGTGGTTCTTCCTGGATAACTCCTCTCTCTCAGTGGCCATCTTCCAGAGATAGTTTCCCCCCCATCTCTGCTGGTTCCATTCTCTCTCTTATAGGGGAAGGAGAGTATGTCATTAGTACCGTCAGCTGTGCTTAATTGCCTCTGGTTACCTTCTCTCCCATGCCTTGTTGGGCTACTATCCATGAGCCCAGCCTGCCCTCTGGTGGTCCTTCCACAATTAGCTCATTGATCAGTGCACTATAGATTAGTCTCATTGATCAGTGTACTACAGATTAGGCTCTTTGATCAGTGTACTACAGATTAGTCTCATTGATCCGTTTACTATATATTAGCTCATTGATCAGTGTACTATAGATTAGTCTCATTGATCAGTGTACTACAGATTAGTCTCATTGATCAGTGGACTACAGATTAGTCTCATTGATCAGTGGACTACAGATTCATCTCATTGATCAGTGGACTACAGATTAGTCTCATTGATCCGTTTACTATAGATTAGCTCATTGATCAGTGTATTATAGATTAGTCTCATTGATCAGTTTACAATAGATTAGTCTCATTGTTCAGTTTACAATAGATTAGTCTCATTGATCAGTGTACTATAGAATAGTTTTGCCCTGCTGATGCAATTCTATCCTTCTAATGTGTCTGTTGTTGTTTTCTTTTCACACATTGTTCCTGACCTCAGATGCAATTACCAGATTCTGTGTTCCTGGACACAACAGAAACAAGCAGTGTTGAAAAGTAAGACACACTTAGTTATTTCTGTACTGAATTTTTGTTGAACACCCTGTTCATTTTTGTGTAATGGTCTTAAGCGCCCACAAGTGTTTCATCACTGTGTGCTCGACCACTTCCTGAAAATCAGGTCTCTGTTTTCTCATGAGAGAAGAGCAGAACACATATCTGACTGCAGTCTGACTGATGTATTATTAATGTGCTTTAATTGCAGGTTATTTAAGGAAAGCTCCAGAACACCGCAGGACGGTCTCTACTGCTTCAGGAACTCAGGAACAAAAACATCAAAGGTACACCATGCATTTACATTTACATTTTAGTCATTTAGCAGTAGCTCTTATCCTGAGTGACTTACTGTTAATGCATTCATCTTAAGGTAGCTAGGTGGGACAGCTACATATCACAGGCATAGTGAATACACTTTCCTCAATAATGTAGCTATCAGCAAAGTCTGGGGTGTTGTGGTGAGGAGGGGATTGTTTAGATACTCTTTGATGTGGTAGGGTTTCAGGTGCTTTTCGCACCAACACATGCTGTGATGCATAAACAATGCATTCACCACACATCACACAGTGATAATTGAAAGAAAACGCGTTTAGTGAATAATGTACATTTGTTCTCATTGAATCAGGTGCTGGTGGTGTGGGATGTGAGTGTGTGCAAGGCCAGAAACTACAGGCTCTTTGAGGAGGTCAGAACCACTGTCTTTACCTTCTCTGTCTACCAGGTCTATTGTCTGACAAAATCAATATTACAACGGAGGATTCCAGTACTATCTCTGTCTTGTTTGATGTTCATTTCATTGTGTTTGTTTATGGTTTAGGACTCCCGGCTGTTCCTGGAGTTAGAGATGACATTTCCCTCCCTGTCAGCCCTAGTGGAGCACTACCATAGCCACCCACTACCCAATCACGGCTCTCTGTGTCTGCAGAAGCCATATGGTTACATCGTGCCAAGGTGACCTTGCCACGACCCCGTCCTGAGGTCACGGCCTCATCTGCTCATATGAAGTCTCTCCTCATTGGCGTCTTCCATGGTTCTGCCACTGTAATGAACTACAGTAGAAACTTACTACGGCTGAAACACAACCACAGTGTCCACTGTAAAGCAAGGCAGATTGTTGCATCTCTGTAACCGAGCCTGAGTAAATGTTGGAGCGGTTCTGGTGAATATCCTGGCATGGGCAGAGGTGCAACGAGTGCAGATGGTTGCAGTTGTTGAAGAAAATATGGCATCTGTGACAATGAGGGCAATGAGCTGTATAGGTATTCCTGTATGCTCAACTGGAGTGCCACAGGATTACAGAACACAGTTGTACTATGTGAGGACTACTGCAGGAATAGTGCTGTAAAGGTCTGTCATTACACTTGATAGCAGCAGGCAGGTGAACTGCTGTTGTGTTGTGAAGAATACATGTTGGAGCAAGCAAATGTTAAGATTTGTGGGTTGAATGCACATGAATGTCAGAATATTAAGCACTGCTTATGTATCATGCATTGAGGACCAACTTATTCTACAAATCAAGTTGATGAAACGTATCATATTATCTTCAGAAAAAATGTATTATTCAGACCACAACGCAAACGCTCTACCTCCCTATTTACTCTTTTACCTCTCTGTCTGTCTCTTTCTCTCTACCTGTCTCTGTCCCTTAATCTTTCTCTCTTTACTTCACCATCCCTCCCTCCCTCCCTCCCTCCCTCCCTCCCTCCCTCCCTCCCTCCCTCCCTCCCTCCCTCCCTCCCTCCCTCCCTCCCTCCCTCCCTCCCTCCCTCCCTCCCTCCCTCCCTCCAATGCTTACATAATGATAACTGTGACATATGGTGCACAAAACCAGTGCTATCTATGATCATGTAATCACACTTTAAATGAAACTGCCCACACGTGTAGTATTGCACTGTATAGAATTGTATGTATTGTAAAAATGATTTTGTAAAGTTGTAAATATATTATTTCTGATTATAAGAAAAATATTTTAGAATGGATAGCAGCAGAAGGCAGATACATATTCCATTGGGTGGCGCTGTTTGGTGACGCACCATTTAACCATGCCCATGCAATAGTCTTGAGTGTGACTGCATTTATGTTGAAGATGCACTATGTTATTTATCTTTACCATAAACAAAAATATTGTATTTTAAGCTGGTGTACAAAACCAAAAGTAAAATATGCAAAAACGGAACTTAAGAACGGGAAGCATAGAAATAGTGCACATAAAACAGATTTACCGCTTCTTAGGCTTGCTTTCAATGAGAATGAAAGATCTATGACTCTCATGTCTATGTGAATTTGGTCAGTCACACAAAAAGTTACATATTGTAGCTTTAAGTCACAAAAAATAATGAACTGAAATGACATCCACATAATTACAATCAGACTTTTTTCAGTCGAGAGTATTTTAGGGGAAATCATGGCTACTATATATTTCTATGTTGTAATCTTGCCACATCTGTGTGTTATTCTCCAGCCACGAGGACAAGTGCAAGAGAATCACACACTGGACACTCACTGATAGTGATGGACAGATATTAGCTCAGATAAAATCGAATCCACAATTTTTCACCCTCGCATCTCCAGCACAATACCAGTGTCTACACATGTGAAAACGGTGCATTTCTACGTTTTGTAGAAAAATATATATAAAGTAAAAAAATTCTCACTCTCGCTAGACACTCATTGTTTTTCTAACTTTTAAACCTACCCTGTGATGTCACAGACAACCGTCTAAAAATATATATAACAATAATACATTTATTTTGTATAGCGCTTTTCATTAGTGTTACCGCAAAGCTCTACATAGGCGAAAATAATTATAATACAATAAATACAATATAAACATCATACATTTAGAATCAAGGCAGGAAATAGCAATTCTAAATCCTAAAAAGATGAAGAAAGAGGGACTATAAGAAAGATGTGTTTTACGGCCCATTTTACAAGTTCAAATTTTAGTACCTTATCATTTTAACCACAGGTCATAGAAACACACTGTTTTAATATATATAGATACTGGTTTGGTGCAGAGATAATGAATGTGAGGTTGAAAAGTGGCAGAATTGCACTTTAAGGAATGCTACAGCAGCAACACAAGCATCAGAGGAGCTGGTTCATTAAACATGCATACTAAATAAATCATAATGATATCGTGATTAATATTCAATGTTTTCACATCTTACTCAGTGAGGAGAATTGAGATAATATGACGTCTCTTTCAGACCTTGACAAGGAAGCCAGAATAAATACTGCTCTCCTTCTCTCTCCCTCTCCTCTCCTCCTCTACTTTGCCACAGCCATATCACCACCAGCATCACCACGTTAGCAGCACAGGATATTAGTGCACTGTTCTTTAACTAGTTCATTAAATGGGAGACAGCAAAGACGAAAACCAATGCAAATGAGAATTTCTGAAGGCAGGATTACTAAGATCCATCATTGTGAATGAATTAACACAGTCTAGAGACAGAACTACCAGAATTATAGTATCTAATATGTCAAAATCCATTAAATTGAACATTTTTAAAGCTTTTTGACAGTGGTAAATTACTCAATAAAATTATATTTGATGTTGAAACTACAGATCTTTTGGTTATGTCTCATAATTCTCTGGTAAAAAAAATATATCACTGTTAGGGTTAGGTGATCATGAACTTGATTAAGAATTGTGCACACAACCATTTCAGTTTATTCAATCTTAGGTAGTACATCCTTTTCCAATCCATACTATTATAGTACTAAACCTGAGTTGACTTGTTTGCTACATTGTAAATATATGTGTTGACATGTAAACATCAAAGTCTGCAAACAACACTAAATCCTGGGTTTACGTTTGCAAACTGCTCTAAATTATGGATTCGTCATTATAGAGAGAGACCCCATGACGATGCACAGTTGTACAGTTAAGTTTTGGGGTGCCTGCAGAATCTAGGACTGAAAGGCTGCATTTACACAGGCAAACCAATTCTGATCTTTTCCCCTCTAATTGGTCTTTAGACCAAAGCACATGAGATCTTTTCACAACAGATATTTTTCAGAACTGACCTGATTGGTCAACAGACAAAATGTGTGAAAAAAATACCAGAATTGGGCTGCCTGTCTAAACGCAGCCAAAGTGCCTTCAGCAGTCTTACCAGTACAGCACTACTAGGTCACTAAAGAACAGGCAAGGTGCAGGAAGATTACTCAGTAGCACACATTTGAGATTTCAGCAGACTATCTTATGCAGAGGGACTTACAGTAACAATTAAGGTTAAGTGCCTTGCTCATTGGCACATTTTTCACCTAGTCGGCATGGGGATCCAAACCAGCAACCTTTCGGTTACTGACCCTTAACTGCTAGGCTACTTGCCGCCCACTACTCATGTTAATAAGCAGATGGATAAGAAGCCTAAACTTGTAGCCTAAACACAAGCAGTATAATAGAAGTTGGTCCACATTGACCCCTGTAATGGCTTTCTTTGCACCCTTTCCCTACAGTATGTTCAATTGATCTGTTAATTAACTAATTATGTCAATATTGACATGTCGTCAAACACTAGTGACCTGAAATTTCTGCAATTATGTCCTATAATTTGTTAGATTTTATATCCACAGTCTCATGAAGTCTGGCCGGTGAAATGTCCCACTCACATTATATTGACAGAGTAATCAAACAATTAACCAAATAGTATAATATATATAGTATAATATATATGTTAATCAATCACTCAGCCAATCATCACCATTTTGACACTTGACAATCACATGAACATGCGTTTTCATATTTGTTACAGTTATGAAATGTTATATGAAACAAAACACTTCCCATCAGAATAGCATTACACATACATAGCCTAACGTTACCGGTGGACAAGGAATGTATGAAATTACATATTGAAAGCGGTAAAGCTGAGAAGCGCACACACAACTCTGCTGGCGCGGTTATTTGGTGCACGTTCACAGTAAATTAGGACATGGTTTGCAGCTCGATGGCCAGTTTGAGAGGAGGGAGAGGGTGAATTGTGTTGCCTAAATGAGATTAAAAAAGCGGGTGGCTTCTGTTTGTTCCAAAAAGGCGTCGTATCGGCACTGACAGCAGTGTGAATATCGGCGCAGAACGACGAGGCCAACTCTCACGCTCAGCTACACCGCGAAATGTTGACGTCTATTCTGGAGATTCTTATCCTACGGATATGTCTTCAACAGTGCGGTTTTGTACACGGTAAGTAGCCTAATTTGAGGGCAAAGGTTTATTATCGTGGCATATCTCAACGTGACGGTACAACAATGCGTTATGACCATTGCACCTGCCTATATGTTGTCTTTACACAGGAATGAACGCGGTAATGCCTTGCTTTCGTTCAATGAAAATGGTCCAAGACGGACACTCGGGCAGCCTGTTTTGCATTGTGCGCTCACCGTATTTGTTATTTCAGCAGTTGCCTATAAACGCCTACGTCTGAGTGAAAGAAACGCTTTAATAATTGCGTTTAGCCTTTAGAGGAGTCGGTCATAAATGCAGCCAGGCAAAAGGCCCTCGCCTGTGTTTTGTGTAGCCTACGCCATCGTTTATATGAAAAAGATTGCATACTATTTTTAACTGGTCAGTTTGGTTTCAATTGAACCTGAAATTGATATGGCTGTGTAGGGCAAGTGTTAATTTGTAAACTTCTCCTCTCCGACATTCGCTCTCAGTACAGGATTGTCCCCAGTGATTTTATTTATTCCTGAAGATGGGGGGGCAAGCAAGCTTTCAGTGGATTGGTATGGTGTCGACAACGCTGGGGCGGCGTAGCAAAACTGCATTCTCTGCTGGGGTGGTTACGTCCGTGATTTATTTGGGGGGGTCAAAGATTCGGACATGTTGCAGTAGAAGGGAGATCCCACGACGTGCGAAATGTGCATGAGGGCATAGTCTGAGGGATTGTACAGTTGGGATATAAAGTACTGTGGGGGCGCACAAGCAGCTGGGGATACGAAGTACCCTGGGAGAGAGAGACGGGTTGAGTTTCCTATGCTGAGGCAGTGAAGAGAGCAGATCTCCCAAGGGTGAGTGAGTCTCCCCCCCCAATTGAATAGGCCTGAAGAGATGAGTTGAATTAAGGTGGATTTTTTTTGCAATTATGGCCACGGTGATCAACTTCACTGATGGAGCGGAAATCACAGAAGAGGTTGTGGTAGTTGCAGCAGCAGAAACATATTTGGGTGTAAGATTTTAGTACAGATGCTATACAGGAAGTTTAAGGGGTTCGTTCTGTCCTCTCAGGCCGGTGGCCTGGTGTTTATGGCCAAAGTGGGATGGGGTGGTGTTTTTGGGGGGATAGTCTATAGGTGCAGGTTTAGATGGTGGTGCAATTTAAGATTTCCCATTACCCTTTATTTTTGTGGCAATGTGCTATCAGCACTCCATCCTGCAAACAGTCTAGTCTGCCGGCGTTCAAAAGACGAAGGCCATGCAGACCGAAATGCGTCAGAGTTGTCAGTTTTTAATATTTCCATTGAACATGCCATACAAATAAAGACATTTTAATTAATTATATTAAGTGCCTTGGTCCTGCTTATTGACAGCTTCTAGTCTACTGCAGTCACACACATAATATTTATTTGGGGATTCCTGTTTGATTGTGGTGAAGGGCAGTTAACTGCTCTGCTATATTACCCTATCCAGGACTTAACCCATTTGAAGTGTTTTCAGAGGTTTGTTATTGACCATGAAGGGGATAGATTTTTGCCCTAGTATCTTCTGACTGGGGGAGTTAAGAGCCCCGACACTGAACATTAACACGCATTGCTTGCGGTACGTTTTTGGAAACATAAAGAACGTGTCTTTTAATATCAGTCAGAAATTGTATTTATGTGTTTAGATTACTACACACTAGAGGTCGACCGATTTTTATGATTTTTCAACACCGATGCCTATTATTGGAGGACCAAAAAAGCAGATACCGATTTAATTGTCCGATTAAAAAATAAATAAATAATATATATCTATATGTAATAATGACAATTACAACAATACTGAATGAACACTTATTTTAACTTAATATAATACATCAATAAAATCAATTTAGCCTCAAGTAAATAATGAAACATGTTCAATTTGGTTTAAATAATGCAAAGCGAGGGACGTTTGAAATGCTATTAGCGCGCGCTAACTAGCTAGCCATTTCACTTCGGTTACACCAGCCTCATCTCGGGAGTTGATAGGCTTGAAGTCATAATCAGCGCTTCACCGCTCAGTCAGATACTTATAGATACTTGTATGCTCAGTCAGATTATATGCAACGCAGGACACGCTAGATAATATCTAGTAATATCATCAACCATGTGTAGTTAACTAGTGATTATGATTGATTGTTTTTTTTAATAAGATAAGTTGCTAGCTAGCATTGAACTTATCTTGGCTTACTGCATTCACGTAACAGGCAGTCTCCTTGTGGAGTGCAACGAGAGAGAGGCAGGTCGTTATTGCGTTGGACTAGTTAACTGTAAGGTTGCAAGATTGGATCCCGCGAGCTGACAAGGTGAAAATCTGTCGTTCTGCTCCTGAACGAGGCAGTTAACCCACCGTTCCTAGGCCGTCATTGAAAATAAGAATGTGTTCTTAACTGACTTTCCTAGTTAAATAAAGATATATATATATATATATATATATATATATTTTTTTTTTTAGAAATCGTTAAATCGGCGCCCAAAAATACAGATTTCCGATTGTTATGAAAACTTGAAATCGGCCCTAATTAAATCAGCCATTCCGATTAATCGGTCAACCTCTACTACACGCCTATTATATGGCCATGTGTGAACACTAACCATATAATATCTCCACGTTACATCGCTTGTTTACGGAAGACAAAGGCGACCACCTGTGCTAATTAGCTATCAAACTGTTACACTGTACCCAAACCGGCCGCACGCCATTGTGCGCAAATTGATATGCAGGTTGAAATATCAAAACAAACTCTGAACCAATTATATTAATTTGGGGACAGGTCGAAAAGCATTAAACATTTATGGCAATTTAGCTAGCTAGCTTTCAGTTGCTAGCTAATTTGTCCTATTTAGCTAGCTTGCTGTTGCTAGCTAATTTTTCCTGGGATATAAATGTTATTTTACCTGAAATGCACAAGGTCCTCTACTCTGACAATTAATCCACACAAAACGGTCAACTGAATTGTTTTTTGTCATCTATTCTCCTTCCAGGCTTTTTCTTCTTTGGACTTTATATGGCAATTGGCATCTAACTTTTGTCATGACGTTGGCCTGGGGGGTAGGTTTATGACAGTCATAAATACCTCTTCCCCCCCTTTTTTTCCTCCATCTACCCTACTGAGGTTACATTTGCAAAACCCTTGGTTAATATAGAGATTCTGGGAACGTCAGAAGGTGGGGGGAAATGAACTATATTCTGGTAATCCGACCAATGGAACATATGCGGTGGTACTTAATGAATATGATGGCAGTTCGGTTGTCATCTGAGACATTCTCATCAATGATAAGATGACAAACTCTACAGTGGAAAGTCTACACATCAGAGTTATCGGATTCACATGGAATTGTTGTTCATTTTAAATGTTTGAATATGAAATTATTTGTGATGGGATGAAATGTGATTTTAGCTTCTAAAATGTGAGATTTGGGTTTTCATAAGATAGGGCTCTACTCAATCAGTGGCCTGCCCCTGTAAGGGACATGGGCTATAACTTTTCAAACACGCCCTCCTCTCCCTTCCTATATAAGCCGTTGACGACAATATAACCATCTGTTCCGAGGATGTAGGACGACGGTCCTATGTCAGAATGGTTCAGATAATAACTACAGAACGAAGCCAACATCAGCGTGAGCTTTGGTTGCGAATGGTATGAACTTTGAACTCTTATTCACTACAGAAGTGATACCTCCTAGCCGTTGAGTTAGCAACAGCAGATGCAACAAGGGTTAGGATGGAACAGACAGAGTATCCCGTCTATCACCCAATGACGTTACTACAACGTATCCAATTGACAACCAGAGACATTCTTCAAAGGACTCGGTTTGGCAACATGGCCTTCCATCTACCACCAACCTAGCGAAGCGCAGCTCAGAGTAAATATTTATTGTATTTTCCTTTTCCAAATGGGCGGTAATTTAGAATGGATCAGATACTGTATTTACGATAGCACAGCTTCTCCCTGTGTCCCTCAGTCTTCCAGCTCTTTCACTCAAACCCAGCCCTTTTCCTTTGCGTAACAAGTTGTCATATCTGTTCCGCCGCTAGGGACGTT
The DNA here is from genome assembly GCF_018296145.1 of Oncorhynchus tshawytscha. Lineage (NCBI taxonomy): Eukaryota > Metazoa > Chordata > Actinopteri > Salmoniformes > Salmonidae > Oncorhynchus > Oncorhynchus tshawytscha. Next base: position 18,319,270 of record NC_056437.1, read on the forward strand.
TTCCTGTATGACGTAATCAAGTTATGATTTAATTATGTGTATGTGTAATTCTGTGTGACTAGTTAGGTATTTAGTAAATAAATGATTAAACCCAATTTTTGTATTGCTGATTCAAATTGTTAGCCAGCGTTTGTGCAGATAACTAGGAATTTACAACTTTCAGATGAGTCTGAATTAAGATGAGGATTAATATTGACTGCGATTGACGTAAAATATTACTAGGTCTTTAAGAGTTTATTTGGAAGATAACAGCTCTATAAATATTATTTTGTGGTGCCCGACTCTCTAGTTAATTACATTTACATGATTAGCTCAATCGGGTGATATTAATTACGGATAAATTATTTTATAGAATAGCATGTCATATCACTGAATCCGGCATAGCCAAAGACACGACACTTTCATTGATGTATTACTACAACAGACCAGACCGAAGTTCCTTTCTATCACCCATGTGGGTATAACCAATGAGGAGATTGCACGTGGGTATCTGCTTCTATAAACAATGAGGAGATGGGAGAGGTAGGACTTGCACAGCGTCACAAATAGAACTGACTTCTATTTTTGCGCTTGGCAATGCAGATGCTCTTTGGTGTGCGCGAGCAGTGTGGGTGCAACGTACGCGAATGGTGTGGTCAGGACTGACCGACCAAATCTAGGCTTCAACCAATTAGATATGCAAAATGGGATTGATACACATTTTTTCAAATGTTTTTTTCTTACTAAAAAAAAGTAGTCTATGCCTGAAGCATATTTTAATTTCAATATTTGCTCTAGTTTTCATTATGGAAACAGGTTTGTTCAGTATTTAACAATGACTTGAGTCATCTGATTTCACAATAACATCCATCTGAGAGACAACATATTTTCTTGGAGTGTTTCTCAGGCTTACACAATTGCAAACACTTGATGAGAAGCCTACAATTCATGTAAAACTGGTGAAGTATGAGACAGGTGATCTTTAAAATGCCAATATGCTTCAATAGGCCTACTTCAAAGTTTGGTTGGTAGGTGAATTCCCTAAAGTATACTTAACAGAAATATAAACGCAGCATGTAAAGTGTTGGTCCCATGTTTCGTGAGCTGAAATAAAATATCCTATAATTTTTTTCACATGCACAAAATGCTTTTCTCTCACTTTGTGCACAAATATGATTACATCCTGGTTAGTGAGCATTTCTCCTTTGCCAAGATGATCCATCCACCAGACAGGTGTGGGAATCAAGAAGCTGATTTAAACAGCATGAGCATTATACAGGTGCACCTTGTGCGTGGGACAATAAAAGGCAACTCTAAAATGTGTTTTGTCACAATGCAATGCCACAGATGTCTCAAGTTTTGAGGGAGAATGCAATTGGCATGCTGATTGCAGGAACGTCCACTAGAACTGAATTGACTGATTTCCTTATGAACTCTAACTCAGTAAAATCATTAATTGTTGCACTTATTTTTGTTCAGTTATAGCCTATTTTTATTAACACTGGGTAAGCACAAACCCGCTGCCCCAGGCTCGCTAGCATGTTCACTTTTTAGTGAAGCAACCTCAGCACAAAATGTGGTGCAGTAGCAGAGACATCTGATGAGTTTACTCCTGGTGAACTTTGCTTGCTCCGTATAACAGATGAGCAATAGTACCTATACAGTTGACAGTTGTATTCACATGATTCAGCCTCATTGTGTATATGTGTAACCAGTGTGAAATGGCTAGCTAGTTAGCTGTGCATGCTAGTAGCATTTCAATCGGTGACTTCACTCGCTCTAAGCACTTAGTAGGTTTCCCATGCTCTGCAAGGGCGGCGGCTTTATTGGATCGATGGGTAACGATGCTTCGAGGGTGACTAGTCAATATTCAGGTCTCTTGGGCAAGGAGAGAGATGGAAGCAACGCTGTTTACATATGATTATACTAGTCTCCATTCATTTTGTTAAATGGTCCCCCCGCCCCCTCAGGACAAGCCTTATTATTCTGGAGATGGTTTGGAGGTCATAGGTTAAGCTCTAATGTAATCCACTCCAGTATCATTGCTGCTGCGCACCTGTCCTTTCCTTCAGCCTTGAACTATTACTGGAAGGTTTTGGCATGAGTGGCATTGAGTAATGCAATCTGTAGACTGTGTAGGCCTGCAGCCATATCAGCGTCTTGTTTGGTAGTACTGCTGAGACTTATGCAAATGTCCACACTGCAAACACTTTGTTTTATATGATCCTCTTGATTGTTCTTTGGCATTTTACCTCATCTGTTTGCGCCTGATCTGTTGGCTTGTTTAACGATGTCTATCAGAAATGGCACCTTATTTCTTATGTAGTGCCCTACTTTTGACTAGAGCTTATGGGGCTCTGTTCAAAACAAGTAATGCACCATTTAGGGAATAGGATGGCATTTCAGACTTATAATATGACCATTGCTCAGGACAATTAGCACTGTCCCAGGCAGACGATTGTGCTGGCGGTGTTGGCCTCCCAGCACGAGGTCTGTTAGTTCCCTGCTGCAGAAGGATCCCATGCTGAGGGGATGATCACTGAGGAGCAGGGGTTATTGCACATGGTCTGGCTGTACTTTCTCCTCTCTGCACTGGCTAGTGGCTTGCTGACAAGTTTCACTGTGGCGGGCTGGTAACAACCCTAAGCAGGTGTACCTACAGCACAGCGTGTCATCGGTGTTGTCAAATTAACCAATTGACGGTCATTTAGAATTGAACTCTTCTTGGCTGAACATGTCTGTATATTAATGGCTTTTTTTGTTTTCTGTGCCCTACAAACACCACTCAGGTTCGAGGCCTTTCAATTCAGTGACAAACCAGATGGAACATATTTGCATTCCTTGAGGCCTGGAGACATGTACACTAGTTATACATGATGATGGTTTTGAGTTATCCAATCTTTTAGTTTCTTTTTTCTTTCTTCCAGGATCAAAGACAGAATGTGAGCCCAGTCAGTTCCAGTGTGGGAACGGTCGCTGCATCCCGTCTGTCTGGCAGTGTGACGGGGATGAGGACTGCTCGGACGGGAGTGACGAGAACACCTGCGGTGAGGGTGACACACACACACGCTCTCTCTCCCGGTTCTGCAAAATTCAGTCAGATTGGTGACAAATCGGTGACACAGCCTACTGCATTAGAAAACAAACCTTGCTATTTTTTACATTTAACTAGGCAAGTCAGTTAAGAACAAATTCTTAATGACAATGATGGCCTACCCGTTATAAGTTATATAATGGATCACCGATAAGTTTTGGGCCACTATTCAGATGTTTAAAGCTGCTACTTTTTGGGTGACCTGACCAAATTCACATTGAAATGTGAATTATAGATCTGTCATTCTCATTGAAAGCAAGTCTCAACTATTTCTATGCTTCCAGTTAAGTTTCATTTTTGCGTATTTTACTTTTGGTTTTGAACGTAAGCTTCAAACAGCTGAAAATACAGTGCATTTGGAAAGTATTCAGACACCTTGACTTATTCCATATTTTGTTACGTTACAGCCTTACTGTAAAATGGATTCAATATTTTTTTTGCTCATATTACATGCTACCTTCGAAAATACCTAATATTTGGTGACAACCGATGCACCTTCTCTTCGGTGTCGAAGTAAGCATGTACCTGTGTCGAGTCTGTAAAAACCCTTGGTCACTATATCTGGCTAGAAAGTCCACGTAAAAACTGTTGGCTGTCAATTCCTTCACCCGCTATAACTGATTGGTTTGGCTCGGTCCTTTTTATAGTGCTGTCCGGTTAAACATGAGGCCATCGCTGTACTCGTCATAGTCACCACCACACACACAGCTGTTTCCTTTGAAGATGTTTATGATTTTGGTAATCCAAATTACTTAATCGTATTGTTGTGGTTATTTTGATGCACGCATAACATTCAGACATTCGTGTTACTGTCGACAATAGCAAGTCCTCAAACATGCGTCTTGGAACGACGATAACACTCTGACCTGAGTGGGCGGGCAAAGTGTGCAGATGTGCATTTCCAAGCGTTCTGGTTGGTTGGGAATGGCAGGGCTATGATTGGTGAGAAATAACTTGGGTAGGCTGAAGAGCCAAACTTTAGGGACTTTAGGGAAACTGAAGGGATGGGGAGATAGAGGCGATGAGCAGGACAGCCTTTTTTAAAGCCGCCCCAATATTTCATATGGAAATATTAACATCCACAAAAAGGCCTCTAACCTAAATGGCACAGTTTCTAATGGGGCCCACAGTATTGAAAGGGCCAAAGTGTCTGAAAAGCCACAGGCCTTGAGGGGAAGCTTATTCCTAGCGGGCTACACCTACCCGGCTAGGCTTAGGGGCCGCCCCTTGTGGGAGGTACAGATATGCGGAGACGGTCCTGGGCTGCCCCAAGGAACACCATGCGGGTGGGCTAGGGCCCTCTAACTCAGCTTGTGCAGGGCAGCAGGGCCCCATCCTTAGACACTGAGTGGAATGCTGGAGGCTGGCCACGGCTGAAGCAGGTGGCTCGCCTACTGCGGCGGAGGAATGTGGCATTCCGGCCACAACTCGCTGGCTGATGCTGATGACTCCTTCACCACTGCTGAAAGTAGTGACTATCATGGAGCATGTAGGGAGGATCATCAGGGATCTGGAGGCGGAGGCCGGCTGGTCCCCAGAGAAGAGGTCAGGTGGTCTCCCACATGCGAAGGGTTGAGGGTCGTCCAAGGCAGGAGGTCGGCACCCCCCCCCAGAAGTAAAGACAGCAGGTCCCCGGGTCAGGGAACTGAGCAGGGGACTTGGGGACCTAGCAGAGCAGGGGACTTGAAATCTGAGGACTTCAAGCCAGGTATGATGGGAGGCTGCAAACCTAGTCGAGCAGGGATTGTGTAGTTTAGCGCAAGTATAGGCGACTTGGTACAGGCTGAGGGCTGCGCACTGTCTAACTGCATGCCTAGAGGAGCAGATAACTCTGAGTCTACCATGATTGGAGACCCAGGGCCTACAACTAGGGCAGGTGGTTTTGGAGTGTAGCCCTGAGGGAGCTGACTGCTTGATGACTGATGCTGCAGACCTAATTGGGCAGAGAACCTTTGGCCCTTAGTCTACTGCTCCGCCAGGCTGACTAGAACTGGACACAGCGAAACTAGAACGTCTTAAGGCTCGGAGCCTAGTGCTGATAACTCTGGAACTGACAGGAAGAAACTGGTTCCATTGAGCCTAGCGGGGCAAGAACCTGATGACCCACCTGGGCTAGGGACTGAGGGCTGACAAATGCTGGAGACAACAGACCTAGTGCAGCTGGAGACCAATGACTTAGTGCTAGGGACTGAGGGCAGACTAGGGCTGAGGACTGAACCTAGCGCAGGTGACTTAGCAGGGCAAGAGGCTCTAAGCCGGTGAGCTAAGGAGTTGTGGCCTGACCTATGTCTAGAGACAGCCCAGTACCATGAACTTGGGGCCTAAGTAAGGCAGAAGCCTCTAAACCTGGTGGGATAGGCAAGTGCCTAACAACTAAGGCAAGGGTGTGTGTTCTGAGCAGGGCAGGAGACTGCAGACTGGACAGTTAACTTATGGCCTAGCATGGCAGGGGGCTCTAAGCCTGGCGGGTTAGGACGATGCGTACCCAATAAGGAGGGGGTCTGCGGTCCATGCAGGGCAGGATATACTAGAGCTGTGGACTGCGTGCCTTGACTAGCAGAGTATCCCAACTGGGAGGAGAGGATGACTCCGCAACCAGAACAGGCTTCATGGCACCGGCTGCCTGTGGCTCCACGACTGGAGTGGGAGTGTCCTTAACTGTGGCTAATCGAGGAGCTGGTTGAGGAGGGTGCAGACCAACTCTGGAATTGTCTTCATCTGCTTGGGAGCTAGGCCGCTCTGGGGCGCACAGGTGGACCTAGAGGGATGTCGGTCGGGAAAGTGGCTGGACCACCTCGGGGTGGTACCACTAACGCTCTGGCAGATATGACACAGGCTCCAGCTGGGGGGGCCTGGAGCAATGAAGATCTGTTGAATAGATGGGCCACCTCAGGACGTAGTGGGTCTTCCCGTGGAGGTGGCGAGAACTCAGGCCTGGAGTAGTCTCTCAGGAGAGTAGGTGGGCCGACTCGGGGAGGTGGCGAGAACTCAGGCCTGGAGGACCGGCAGTGATGGGGCTCCTGTGACGATGGCTCCAGCCGTGGAGGCCTAGAGTGGTGGTGGTCAGGAGAGTAGTGGCGTTACTAGTGCTCCCGCGGCGTTGACTTAGGCCGGGAGGGCCTAGAGTACGCCCTCTTGATCTCTTGCTGGTCGTGACGCAGATACTCATATTCTCTCATCAGCTCCCAACTGGTGATGGTGTGGTCACTCCCTGACCACTGAGGAGGCCTGGAGCAACTCCTCTTCCTCAGGTGCATGACGGCTTCGTGTGGGCTGAGGTGGGTAGTGACAGGCGTCTCATACATAACTGGTCTGCATCCTGGGGTGTTTAAACAACTCCTTTTCTGGGTACTCCAACATCTCAACTATAGCAGATCAGAATCCGGTGATACGAAGGACCGTGTAAAAAAAATAAAAATAATAAAAAATAAAAAAAACTATTGGTCGCTAAATCCAGAGAATTGACGGATTATGGGGAGGAGAAAAAATGTAAAATGTTGGTCACTATAGAAGGACCATGTAAAAACGGTCGGCTGTGAATGCCCTCAACTGCTTGGTTCTGGTTTGGTTCTGCCCTTTTTTATACTGCTGTCCAGTTAGAACATGATGTTGAGGCCCATCACTACTCTTCATAGTCACCACCACACAGACACAGCTGTATCCTTTGAAGATGTTTATGATTTTAGTAATCCAAATTACTTCATCTTATTGAAAAATATGGGTTTATTAATAAAAATACAAATGGATAGATAACTTAGGTTCTGGATTTTAGGCCGCAGCAACTGCCACAGGGGGTCCGTTCAGAACACGAGGAAGCAGTAGTTCCAGTTCACGGATTTAATGAAGATCCACACGGATTTAATGAAGATCCACACACATACACCACTCTCTGATACTAATTGTGTGGTATGTAGCTGCACACACAATAATATCAGAAAGAAAAGTAATTTATTTTAAGGAGGTAAAATAAGCAGGAGAGAAACTGATTGATCATAAGAATGGAAACTACAGACTGCCTGAGGTCCTGCCTGGTCGGGTTTTACCCTAAATCCCGGGTAAGAAGGCTGCTTATTGGCTAATAAATTTGATGATTGCCGTTTAATTTATTCCAATAGGAAAACCAAAAGAAAGTTAGGGAAAGGAGGTAGATGAGCTGGCTGTTATTACTCTTATTGTTGTGGTCATTTCGATGCACGCACAACATTCAGACATTCATGTTACTGTCGACAATAGAAAGTCCTCAGAAACATGCGTCTTCTCACTTCGGATGATGACAACTCTGACCTGAGTGGGCGGGTGCAGTGCCCAGATGCGCATTTCCAAGCACTCTGACTGGTTGGGAATGGCAGGGGTATGATTGGAGAGAGTTAATATAGGTAGGCTGAGCAGCCAAACTAAAGGGACTTAAGGAAAACTGAAGGGACTATGAGGGGAAGTTGGGTAGAGAGGAGCAGGATGGCCTTTTTTACACTCATTGATCTACAAGTAATTTTGCATGCTGAACACCCCAAGGCAATGTCAGTAGCCTAGTCAAACTGCACTGTTCCAGATCTTTCACATCTTTGCGGCACCTTCAGCACGCAAATGCTAAAATGGCTTGCACGATATTAGGCTTTATTAGTTGAGTGACAACCTATGTTATTGTTATCTATGCACTGTTTAATTTTTTTACTACTGGAGTAAAAACTAATCTGGCCATACCTGCTGAATGGGGCTAACAATGCATTCACCATCCGCAATAATTTTGTACGTTTTCCTTTAGCTCTGTGTGGTGTGTGTGGAAATACAATCATTTTGGTTATAGAAAATATATTTCAGACTTAGCTGGTACAATGATTTATTTCATAATGACTGCTTGTTTTGTCACAAACTGAAATTAGGCAAACTGTTTGAATTTTAGCAGCCAGGAAATGGTGTGATTTCTTCATAGTGAACCTTTGAAAGTGTGTGATTGTAATTTCAGAACCAAAGTGAGTGGACTTTGCTACAATGCTACATTGCCTCCCTAATCTGACAGTGGTAGCACAGAACAATTTGGTGGTCGATGCTTCTTTTCCCTTATGGTACAGCTCAAGTACATACATACATACATACATACATACATACATACATACATACATACATACATACATACATACATACATACATACATACATACATACATACATACATACATACATACATACATACATACATACATACATACATACATACATACATACATACATACATACTCCAAAGCCATACATCATTCACACACACACACACACACACACACGTCAGCTCCGACAGATCCAGCTCATGAGCTCTATCTGCAGTAGATTTTAAAATATGTATGCGTTTATGCAACAAATAATATCGATTTGTTCTTTAATCAAACCGATTCATTTCAAACTCAAACATATTGTTTGTTACTGTATCATATCGGAGCTCATGTATCTAGATGCGTATTGAAGGGGAAAGATGCACATCCCTACTTATCTGGGCCCCGTTGGTGTTGTGACTGAATCCAGCAGGGCTAACATGACCTGGTGCGAGTGGCAGCGGTTACGGCGAGCTGAAAATGGCAGTGACAAAGACGTGCAAACGAGCCCCCATCTGGGCAAACAGTGTTTCTCCTTGAATCTCTGTGATATCTGGGTCATGGTGGATGAGACGGAGGGAAAGGAGGGGTTGGCATAGAAAGGGATGTGTGGTGCGGTCTCTCAATTAAAGCTGTGCTTACATAAGTCTATGTAAGGCTATATCGAATTTGTTTGTTTTAGCGCGATGTGCCAAATGCATATATCGCAAGAAGCTAGGTTTTTCTATTTTGTTTTCATGCGCGTTCTGTCTTTTGAATCTCGTCTCCTTCGCGCCATCCGTTATGTGCACGCCCCTCCCCCTGCCACACAGACACCAAGCCCCTGCCGCACACAGACACCAAGCCCCTCCCCCTGCCGCACACACACCAAGCCCCTCCCCCTGCCGCACACAGACACCAAGCCACAGAATCGATCATATGGAAACCCGTAGACATTATTTTACTGTAATAGGCGAGGATTTAACCTTTAACGATACCCGTTTTATGTACCAACTCTCAATGTAGAACAAGGCAGACCTTATTAAAATGAGAGTATCCACGAACATGTGGAAAATGAATGCTCCGTTTCTGTCACAATTAGCATTGCGGTACTGCTAGCATCATTTTAGCCACAGATTATGTGCTAGCTGTCTAGTCTGTTTTATATAAATGTGCAATGACATAAAAATACTTACTTATATGAGGAATTGGCAACTCGTTTTCATCCTGAGAAATAAGCATTTTATCCCGGTAGGCCACTTCAATATCCAAACTATGTTTAAACAGTTGGACAGGAGGGTTCATCCAAAACTTTTAAACTGTTCTACCTTGTTAGCAAGAAAAGAGATACAAGTTGTGGAGTCTTGAAATATAACAATTGGCTACTCTCTAGCACGTGGGATTGAGACCTGTGTCCATGTTCTGTGATTCCTGCTACAAGAAGATGGCCAATACAAGTGGATGTGCATGGTTTTGGTTAAAAACAAGAAGGGCGTAGACAAACCTGAAAGCCAGATCAGGGATTATTGCAAAAAAAGCAGGTTAAACTATATTTCTATAAAATAATTACATTATTAGTGGGTTTTATGGTTGTGGAAGCCTAGGAAAAATGTACAAGCCCTAAATTCATTAGATTATCTGTTTTGAAATGCAGTGTATTTTTGTGACTTCAGTGACTTTTTTAAAATTGTGCAAAAAATCTTAGTTAGATAACATAAAACGTGTGTATCTTGAATTGTTCATAAATTAGAATAAAAAATATTTGAGGCTATATTGTCCAGCCTTACCTTTGGATTTCTATATGGATTACTTGTCCATTTTCCCCCCCCTATGTGTCTCTCTCTCTTCCCATGGCTCCCTCGACCTACTGTATAAATTACCCCAACAACCACACAGAGCGCTTCCCTGGTAACATTAATGCTGATGGGACTCTGCCATTCTAGCCACAGGGAGGAATAGCCTATGAGGAGGCACTTGAACACAGTGGACATGAAGCTAGTTTTAGGGCTTCCGAGTGGCGCAGCGGTCTATGTCACTGCAGTCCCATAGGGCCAAGTTTACTTCGATATGATGGTTATTATATCAATATCTGTGCATAAAGGGGTTTCTGTTGCAATTTCTCACAATTAATTTTACAGACCCAAAACGATCCCACCATGTCGAACAAACTAATTCTGTCGGAATTTATAAAATTGGAACAAAACTTCCTGTTTCTATCACAGCTGTCGTAATTACATTTTTATACGGTATGACTTTACACAACTGTGTATGGAAAAGTGGTTACCGACTAGGATTTAAAGGGCACATTGTGAATCATTATATTGGATTAGTCTGGATCTGTATGACTTGGCTCTTATTTTGGTTGGCAGGCAGCCAACGGGAGCACATTTTTGGCCTCACTCTGAAACATAGTGGCTTCACTTACTGTCAGCTTCCCATTTTGATTCCTAAGCTAGCATACTATATCATTCTAACACACTCTTCCTCTATGCCTTTGCAGTTCGGAAGACCTGTGCAGAGGTGGACTTTGTCTGTCGTAATGGCCAATGCGTCCCCAAGAGATGGCACTGCGACGGAGAGCCAGACTGTGAGGATGGGTCTGACGAGCGTGTGGAAGTGTGCCGTAAGTCATGTGGATCCAGCCCCAGATAGGAATATGTTGTTCATTCATATTCAGTACTTTGTTAGATTAAGAATTGTATACAGTATAAGACTGTATGGGTATCTGTACTTTACTATTAATATTTTTGACTACTTTTACATCACTACACTCCAACCTGTTAAGGAGGCTGCGAATTTTCGCAGCTTTTTGTTAAAAATCGCGCAACATTTCAGCGTCCTGCTACTCATGCCAGGAATATAGTATATGCATATGATAAGTGTGTGTGTATAGAAAACACTCTGAAGTCTCTAAAACTGGTTAAATCATGTCTGTGGCTATAACATAACGTGTTTAGGAGTAAAAATCCTTCGAAAAACTGTTCACCAAAAACACAAAAATAATATTCATCCGCCAGTCAATGTATTGTCTAAGGCTAAAGAAAATACATGAGGATCCCCTGTAAACGCCTACAGCTTCCACACGATGTCGCCAGTACTGGCATTTTCAGTCTGCTTTATCCTTGGTTAGATGACTTATAGGACCTTCCTGTTTTGGGGGTCACCACAGGATGTTGTGAAATTGAAAACATGGAAGATGATTTCAAGACTTGCTGCTATCGAATACAGATCGCCCCGTGATCAATTTGATAGATTATTAACGTTTATTAATACCTAAAGTTGGTTTAGAAAAGTAGTTTGAAGTGATTTGTAAAAGTTTATAGGCAACTTATGTCATTTTAAAAAGTGACGTTGCGTCTTGTAAAGGGGCATTTTTCTGGATCAGACCGGTCTTCAGCAAATCACATTTTGGGTATACAATGACGGATTTAATCGGGAAAAAGACCCAATTGTGATGTTTATGTGACATATAGGAGTGCCAAGAAAGAAGCTCGTCAAAGGTAATGAATGTTTTATATTTTATTTCTGCGTTTTGGGTAGCGCCGGCTACCGCAAAATCTGTTGTTTTGTTGACGGTCTGGTATTCTGGGGGGTGCATGCTATCAGATAATAGCTTCTCATGCTTTCGCCGAAAAGCATTTTACAAATCTGACTTTGTGGCTAGATTCACAACGAGTGTAGCTTTAATTCAGTACCTTGCATGTGTGTTTTAATGAAAGTTTGAGTTTTATCAAACTATAGGTGGCGCTCTAAAATTTCCGCTGATTTGATCCCGCCACAGGGACCAAGTCCCTAACAAGTTTAAGAAAATATTATGCTTTTTACTCCATATGTTTTCTTGACACCCAAAAATACTTGTTACATTTTCAATGCTTAGCTGGACAAGAGAATTAGTCAAATTCACGCACTTATCATCCAAATATTCCTGGTCATCCCTACTGCCTCTGATCTGGTGGACTCACTAAACACACATGCTGCTTTTGTAAATGATGTTGGAGTGTGCCCCTGGCTTCCTGTAAAAGAAAAGAAAATGGTGCCATCTGATTTGCTTAATATAAGGAATTTGAAATGATTTATACTTAGGTATATTTTAAACCAAATACTTTTACTGAAGTAACATTTTACTGGGTCAAATTTGTACTTTTACTCAAGTATGACAGTTGGGTACTTTTTCCACCACTGGTGATGTTACATTAGGCTCTCTCTGTCGGAGTTAGCTTCTTCGATTATGGCTCATGCTTCACAAACTGACCTTTCTCTGACTGATAAAGCCCAGCATTCTTTCATGTGCAGTACTCTGAAATTAAACTTCATTGATCTGGTATCTAGCGTTCTTACCAGATCACTCAAGACAGACCTCCCTGCTACACATGAACCCACTGTTTCAATCGCATGAGTAACAGATCAGTTCCTGATAGATATTCTTGTAGAAGGGAATGAGGGATGTATATCTCTGAAATTCCTCTAGGTTTGATCTCTAAACAACAGGCATTGTATGGTGGATCAATAGCCACTTGATAGACACTTGTAAATGTTCTGAATGGGCTCAAAGACATGCTCTGTGGAGGCTATAATCTCATCTATACGATACAGACCCAGTAATGACTGAGGGAGTGTAAAACCGTACAGTGTGTGTACACACACGTTGAACACATGGCTCAATTGACTTGGGTACCCACTGCATTGATTTTTAAATGTATCAAATTAGTTTCACATCATAAGTTGGACTGGGTGCCCTGCTCAATAAATCGCTCAGTGCTCCATTAGCCAGCCTAGCCCACCACCACCCTGCAGTCCTGTGTGTTAAGCATTTCTCATCTCAATCAAAGCATTAAAGGCCTATAAATGAAATCCCTCCATCCATGTGCTTTGCAGACACCAGGACCTGCCATGTGAATGAGTTTAGCTGTGGGGCCGGGTCCACCCAATGCATCCCCGTCTTCTGGAAGTGTGATGGAGAGAAGGACTGCGATAACGGAGAGGATGAAATGAGCTGTGGTGAGTTGATTTTACTGATAGCAGTATGATGGGAGGTGTCCCTCACAAACCACTGTGTGACAGAACTTACTTATTTACTGCTTTGGAATGAATCTAAGCAGAAACAGCTAATTTAGGAGTACACATTGGATGTTCTCTACATCAGCATCACAGTACTGGGTACTCTGTTCCCTCCCACAGGTAACATCACGTGCGCCTCGCTGGAGTTCACCTGTGCAAGCGGCCGCTGCATCTCCCTTAACTTCGTCTGTAACGGGGAGGACGACTGTGGTGACGGGAGTGATGAGCAGGAATGTGCTCCGTCCTCCTGTGGTCCCAGCGAGTTTCAGTGTGGCAATGCCACCTGTATCCCTGGCAATTGGGTCTGTGACGATGACGTGGACTGCCAGGATCAATCGGATGAGTCCCCTCAGCGATGTGGTCGCCAACCCACGCCGCCGGCCAAATGTTCATCCAGCGAGACACAGTGTGGGTCTGGGGAGTGCATCCACCGCAAGTGGCGATGTGACGGGGACCCAGACTGCAAGGATGGCAGCGACGAAGCCAACTGTTGTAAGTGTTGAGAGGCTTAATCAGACCACCTGCACGTTCGAGTAGGCCAGCTGAGTTTTTGGTTGCTTTTTTTGCTCTACAGGTTAGAGATTGAGCTGCTTTCATTTAGTCATAAATGGAGCCTTCCATTACAATAAATATATTTTGCAATAAAAGGCTCTTCATAAAATGCATCTTTGTCTCTATATTCAGTGTTCATAGCAGCTATCATGAGTGTATCTGTTGATCATGGTGCAGGTCAGTTATTCCCAACCAGGGGTATATGTCGAGACCATAGGCTTACTGGTAAAACTCCACATGAGTGTGGGTACTTCAGGGGTATTCAGAGTAGGTCAAAATTCTGTTGGTGGTACAGGACCCAAAAAAGGTTGTGAAACCATTGGTGTAGGTTCCATTATGATGGTGTAAATGGTTGTTAGTGTGGTCATGGTTGTTAGTGTATTCTGTAAGGGTTAATGGTTTAACAACTCTGTGTCCTCTTCAGCTGTTCGTACCTGCAGACCGGACCAGTTCAAGTGTGAGGACGGCAACTGTATCCACGGCAGCAGACAATGCAACGGTTTGCGTGATTGTGCAGATGGCACCGATGAAGTCAACTGCAAAAACTGTGAGTGCGTTCAACCAGAAGTAATGTCATTCCAAAATTAATCTACTTGAAAAACTAAAACTGTTTCCGTTACTACAGAACATTTCCTGAACAAGGTTATGTTTGCTTCAGTGTTCCTCATCTCATAAATACTGTTATTCCTGTATGAGTTGGGTCAAAAGATGCTCAATAAATACTATATTTAGATCTTTCAGGACTACAGTAATTAGGTTATTGAAGTATTGACTTCAAACTTGTACTGCGAGCATACGCTGACCAACTGGCAAGTGTCTTCATTGACATTTTCAAACTCTCCCTGTCCGAGTCTGTAATACCAACATGTTTTAAGCAGACCACCGTAGTGCCTGTGCCCAAGAACACTAAGGTAACCTGCATAAATGACTACCGACCCGTAGCACTCACATCTGTAGCCATTACGTTTTATGAAAGGCTGGTCATGGCTCACATCAGCACCATTATCCCAGAAACCCTCAACCCACTCCAATTTGCATACCGCCCCCAACAGATTCACAGATGATGCATTCTCTATTGCGCTCCACACTGCCCTTTCCCACCTGGACAAAAGGAACACTTATGTGAGTATGCTATTCATTGACTACAGCTCAGTGTTCAACACCATAGTGCCCTCAAAGCTCATCAATAAGCTAAGGAACCTGGGACTAAACACCTCCCTCTGCAACTGGATCCTGGACATCCTGAAGGGCCGCACCCAGGTGGGAAGGGTAGTTAACAACACATCTGCCACGCTGATCCTCAACACATGGGCCCCTCAGGGGTGCGTGCTCAGTCCCCTCCTGTACTCCCTATTCACTCATGACTGCATGGCCAGGCACGACTCCACCACCATTAAGTTTGCTGATGGCACAACACTGGTAGGCCTGATCACTGACAACGAGGAGACAGTCTATAGGGAGGAGGTCAGAGATCTAGCTGTGTGGTAACAGGACAACAACCTCTCCCTCAATGTAATCAAGACAAAAGAGATGATTTTGGACTACAGGAAAAAGAGGACCGCACACGCCCTCATTCTCATCGACGGGGCTGTAGTGGAGCAGGTTGAGAGCTTCAAGTTCCTTGGTATCCACATCACCAACAAACTAACAATGGTGTGCTTAGACCAAGACCGTCTTGAAGAGGGCACGACAAAACCTATTCCCCCTCAGGAGATTGAAAAGATTTGGCATGGGTCCTCAACCTCAAAAGGTTCTACAGCTGCACCATCGAGCGCATCCTGACTGGTTGCATCACTGCCTGGTATGGCAACTGCTCGGCCTCCGACCGCAAGTCACTACAGAGGGTAGTGCGAACAACCCAGTACATCACTGGGGCCAAGCTCCCTGCCATCCAGGATCTCTCCATATCAGGCGGTGTCAGAGGAAGGACCTAAAAAATGTAAACAACCCCAGCCACCCTAGTCATAGACTGTTCTCTGCTACTGCACGGCAAGCGGTACCGGAGTGCCAAGTCTAGGTCCAAGAGGCTTCTAAAACAGCTTCTACCCCCAAGCAATAAGACTCCTGAACATCTAATCAAATGGCCACCCAGACTATTTGCATTACCCCCCCCCTCCCCCTCTTTTACACCACTGCTACTCTGTTATCATCTATGCATAGTCACTTTAACTCTACATGTACATCCGTTAACCGGTGCCCTCGCACATTGACTCTGTACCGGTACCCCCCTGTTAACCGGTGCCCTCGCACATTGACTCTGTACCGGTACCCCCCTGTATATAGTCTCGCTGTTATTTTACTGCTGTTCTTTAGGTACTTTTATTTCTTATTCATATATACATGTATGTGTATATGTATGTATATATATTACTTTTTTTTTAACTGCATTGTTGGTTAGGGGCTTCTAAGTAAGCATTTCCCCTGTTGTATTCAATGCATGTGACTAATACAATTTTGATTTGAAACACGTAAATGAATTGCTTTGGCTGCACCTACCATTTAGCACACCTCTGTTCCTATGGGGGCCATGCAGATGGCTGACTCTCAACCTCCTACACCAACTTCTGTTATTCCACTGTTCCTCTTTGTAACATTCCATTATCACCACTTTGTAATGCCACTTTCTTTCACAACCCAGTGACACAGTGCAATGGCCCTGACAAATTCAAGTGTCGGAGTGGAGAGTGTATAGAGATGAGTAAAGTGTGCAACAAGGCCCGGGACTGTCCAGACTGGAGCGACGAGCCCATCAATGAGTGCAGTAAGTGGATGAGAGCCAAACCTGTGTTTTATTAAGCAGCAGAGAGGATAAGTTCCTTTATGGAGCCGTCTTGTGATTGTTTATTCACTGAAGAACGATGAGTGGTCGTCTATAGCTCAGTTGGTAGAGCATGATGCTTGTAACGCCAGGGTAGTTGGTTCGATTCCTGGGACCACCCATTGGGAAAATGTATGCACACATGACTAAGTCGTTTTGGATAAAAATATCTGCTAAATGGCATTTTTGTGTGCATTTACTCAAGTGGCTTAGCTTGTCTACTGTTGATTCACAAGTTGAAGTAATAATGCGCTGGTTTTAGACTGCAGTACATTGGGATTGATACACTATTTTGGCTATGGGTGTGTTTGTACACTACTATATACAGTTGGGAGTTTACATACACCTTAGCCAAATACATTTTTGCTCAGTTTTTCACAATTCCTGATGTTTAATCTCAGTAAAAATTCCCTGTCTTAGGTCTGTTAGGTTCACCACTTTATTTTAAAGAATGTGAAATGTCAGAATAATAGTAGAGAATGATTTATTTGAGCTTTTATTGCTTTCATCACATTCCCAGTGGGTCAGAAGTTTACATACTCTCAATTTCTATTTGGTAGCATTGCCTTTTAAATTGTTTAATTTGGGTCAAACATTTTGAGTAGCCTTCCACAAGCTTCCCACAATAAGTTGGGTGAATTTTGGACCATCCTCCTGACAGAGCTGGTGTAACTGAGTCAGGTTTGTAGGCCTCCTTGCTCACACATGCTTTTTCAGTTCTGCCCACAAATTTTCTATAGGATTGAGGTCAGGGCTTTGTGACGGCCACTCCAATACCTTGACTTTGTTGTCCTTAAGCCATTTTGCCACAACTTTGGAAGTATGCTTGGGGATGTTGTCCATTTGCGACCAAGCTTTAACTTCCTGACTGATGTCTTGATGTTGCTTCAATATTTCCACATCATTTTCCTGCCTCATGATGCCATCTATTTTGTGAAGTGCACCAGTCCCTCCTGCAGCAAAGCACCCCCACAACATGATGCTGCCACCCTCGTGCTTCACGGTTGGGATGGTGTTCTTCGGCTTGCAAGCGTCCCTTTTTCCTCCAAACATAACGATGGTCATTATGGCCAAACAGTTCTATTTTTGTTTCATCAGACCAGAGGACATTTCTCCAAAATGTACAATCTTTGTCCCCATGTGTAGTTGCAAACCGTAATCTGGCTTTTTTATGGAGGTGTTGGAGCAGTGGCTTCTTCCTTGCTGAGCGGCCTTTCAGGTTATGTCGATATAGGACTCGTTTTACTGTGTATATAGATACTTTTGTACCCGTTTCCTCCAGCATCTTCACAAGGTCCTATGCTGTTGTTCTGGGATTGATTTGCACTTTTCGCACCAAAGTACGTTCATCTCTAGGAGACAGAATGCTTCTCCTTCCTGAGCGGTATGACGGCTGTTTATACTTGCGTACTATTGTTTGTACATATGAACGTGGTACCTTCAGGCGTTTGGAAATTGCTCCCAAGGGTGAACCAGACTTTCTTTTCTGAGGTCTTGGCTGATTTCTTTTGATTTTCCAATGATGTCAACCAAAGAGGCACTTAGTTTGAAGGTAGGCCTTGAAATACATCCCCAGGTACACCTCCAATTGACTCAAATGTTGGAAAAATTCCTTGTGTCATGCACAATGTAGGTGTCTTAACCGACTTTCCCAAACTATAGTTTGTTAACAAGAAATTTGTGGTGTGGTTGAAAAACGAGTTTTATTGACTCCAACCAAAGTGTATGTAAACTCCCGACTTCTTATCCAACTCATCCTACACTACAGCAATCACATTAGCCCACTGTCATTCAGCCAGCCAGAGCCAGTCCACTGATCTGATGTGATTTGATTTTAGTCAGGCCTTTGTTTGTGAATGAAGTGCTTTAGTAACCACCGCTTCCTGCCATCCAGGACCTCTATACCAGGCGGTGTCAGAGGAAGGCCCTGAACATTGTCAATGACTCCAGCCACCCTAGTCATAGACTGTTCTCCGGTACCAGAACACCTAGTCTAGGTCCAAAAGACTTAACAGCTTCTACCCCCAAGCCATAAGACTCCTCAACTAATTAAATGGCTACCCAGACTACTTGCATTGCCCCACTTATATTTTACACTGCTGCTACTCTGTTTATGCATAGTCACTTTAACTCTGCTTACATGTTACCTTGACTAACCGGTACCCCCGCACATTGACTCTGTACCAGTACCCCCTGTTTTACTGCTGCTCTTTAATTATTTGTTACTTGTATTTTTTTTCTTAACTGCATTGTTGGTTTTAAAGGCTTGTAAAGTAAGCATTTAACTGTAAGGTCTACCTACACCTGTTGTATTCGGCGCATGTGACAAATAAGATGAGATTCTTTTTTTCTGTCGTATGCTGTTTTAGACCTGAATGAGTGTCTGCTGAACAATGGAGGCTGCTCCCACATCTGCAGGGACATGGTGATTGGCTTCGAGTGTGACTGCACCCCTGGACTGCAGCTCATAGACCGCAAGACCTGTGGCGGTAGGTGATATATATATATATATATATATATATACACACACACACAATGATTAACACTAATCAATATGAACTCTCATACAAAAGAAAGGCGTTTGCATTGGGGTATTGAGACTTAATACATTTGAAGATAATCCACCCAGTTTGTTGTCTCTCTTACAGAGTGGTGTAAATGACTAATTAATTAGTTTTTTGGGGTATCTGTACTTTTACTTTTAGTTCACTACATTCCTAAAGAAATTATGTACTTTTTACTCCATACACTTCCCCTGACACCCAAAAGTACTTGTTACATGTTGAATGCTTAGCAGGACAGGAAAACGGTCCAATTAACACACTTATCAAGATCCCTACTGCCTCTGATCTGACGTACTCAAAAAACACATGCTTAATTGTAAATAATGTCTGTGTTGGAGTGTGCCTCTAGCTATCTGTACTTTTTAAAAACAATAAAATGGTGCTGTCTGCTTTGCTTAATATAAGGAATATGATGTGATTTATTATTTTACTATAGATACTTATGTATGTTTTAGAACCAACTATTTTAATGGGTGACTAACTTTTTACTTGAGTAACTTTCAATTAACGTATCTGTACTTTCACTTAAGTATCACTATTGGGTACTTTTTCAACCACTGTGTTTACATATGACTTAGTATTCACCAAAGTGTCTTCATTTTGACTTCCTACTGTTTGGGTGACTTCCTGTTTTTCCCACCCTCCTTGCAGACATCAATGAATGTATGAACCCTGGGATCTGTAGTCAGATTTGTATCAACCTGAAGGGAGGTTATAAGTGCGAGTGCCACAACAGCTACCAGATGGACCCCACCACAGGAGTGTGCAAGGCTGTGGGTAAGTTGGCTCACCCTGTCCTGTGTACACCATAATGTAGCCCCAGGAGCACATGTAGAAGCAGATGTCAGAGCTAGAGGGAAGTAGCATCACTCATTTGTCAGAGCTAATCAGATCCAACATGCACTTCATATTTATTTTTATTTTTTTAAATTCTCAAGCAGCTTTTAATATTCTAATACACCACTATACTGGAATCAAAGTTCAAACAGAATAGCAGTGATGTCATTTACTACAACAACCTTGATCTGAGAAGTGCAGCTGGGATGTTTTGGTGCCGTCTGACTGACTTGTGATTCATTGTTCTAACATGAGGACAGAACAGACCTAAAGGGCTCCATTGCATTGTCATTATTAGAGTGTCTGTGACTCCTCCTCCCCACAAGGCAAGGAACCCTGTCTTATCTTCACTAACCGAAGGGACATCCGGAAGCTGGGTCTGGAGCGGAGGGAGTACACCCAGATTGTGGAGCAGCTGCGGAACACAGTGGCACTGGATGCAGACTTCACCCAGCAGAGGATCTTCTGGGCAGACCTGAGCCAGAGGGCCATCTTTAGGTAGAGACAAGTCCCAGCCCCATAAGATGAGGTTGAAACCCCAAAGATTGCCCCCATGATAGACTTTCTTCACCTTACCCTAACATCTTGTTGCTATTTGTTTTTGAAAGCATTTTACCTAGTAAGCACCAAGAAGGGTAAAGTTCACTGAGCATATGTCCACTGACCAGCTATTCAACCTCCAACACTATGAACAAGGGTTTGGGGTCATTATGGGGAAACTCATACCAAATACTGACATGTTTCTCACCCCCCATTTAGCACGGTGTTGGATAAGAGAGGAGATGTAGGAAGTCATGTGAAGGTGATTGATAATGTGACACCTGTGGGGATCGCTGTGGACTGGATCTATAACAACATCTACTGGTCAGACCTCGGCACCAAGACCATTGAAGTGGCCAACTTCAACGGCACCAAGCGGAAAGTTCTCTTCAGCAGTGGTTTGAAAGAGCCTGCATCCATCGCTGTGGATCCACTTTCTGGGTAAAGTTACTATATTGTATTGGGGTCCAAATTTCTGTTTCCTCTTTTTTTTTTTGTACCCTCATAATTGGAGCTACTCCTTCTGAGCTGCTGATCTTCTCTCGGCTGGTGTTCTAGATTCCTCTATTGGTCAGACTGGGGTGAACCAGCGAAGATTGAGAAATCTGGTATGAACGGGGTTGACAGGCAGGTCCTGGTCCAGACTGATATTCAGTGGCCCAATGGAATCACTCTAGGTGGGTCAGACTGTTAAACCTAATTTGCATTTAACATTTTGAAGCGGTTCAACTGCTTTCATGGCTACAGGGTTTGATACACCTATGAATTTCCTTCCCTTCTCAGACCTGATCAAGAGCAGACTGTACTGGGTGGACTCCAAGCTGCACATGCTCTGTAGCGTGGACCTGAACGGCGACAACCGTAGGAAAGTGCTGCAGTCCCCAGACTACCTGGCTCACCCCTTTGCGCTCACTGTGTTCGAGGTGCGACTATGGGATGCAAGGAGGCGCCCTGATGTTGGGATGGTTTACATGTAGTATATTGGCAGGGCAGTTGATGTTTGAGATTGGTTTTCTTATGTGTTGATGTTACAGAGCAGAGCAAACACTTTACCAAGCAAACTCATGTTTCTATTGACATTCATACTTGGTCATTTGCTGAAACCCTGTTTGAAGCAGTTAGTTGATTTCATCATACTGTAACTGGTTTTCTGTCAACTGTAAAGTCTATGATTTGCTCTGTGTGTGGGGTCAATAACATTGACCTCCTGTGGCATTTAACAGAATTACTGGCAGAGTATTAGAATAAATTGCCTTTCAGTCTTCAATGGTCTTTCCTTCTCTGAAGCATGGGTCCCATGCCATCTTCTGGCATTTGCTCTGGGGTTAAGAGTGTGACTGTGACTGTTTCAGGATCGAGTATTCTGGACAGATGGGGAAAACGAGGCGATCTACGGAGCAAACAAGTTCACAGGGTCTGATGTGATTACCCTGGCAAGCAATCTGAACGAGCCGCAGGACATCATTGTTTACCATGAGCTAATCCAGCTGTCCGGTAAGGCTGCCAGATGAGGGCATTGGCCTGACCACGGGCTTGGAGAGGAGTTGGCATGACCAGAGGTTTGGGAGGGTTATGGTAGTCTAGAACACAGGGCTTTGAGCTGCTGTGTTGGTTAGTCTAGAACACAATGGCTTGGGAGGGCTTTGTTGGCTCCCACTCGGACATTCACAGTTCCCCGCCACACTCCTACGTAACCCTCTTAAGTCAACTCCCCTGACCCCTATAACCCTCTGTGGTATGCTGTTCCTTTACAGTAACGTTACATGGCAGGATCCTTGTTTTTGACCCTTACCTATAACTGGCTATAAACATGCTGTCATGTAGGAGTGCTGAAGTTCATCTGACTTTTTACAGGCAAAGTAGCAATGGTACTTTACATAATGAAGCCTAGAAATATGGAGCAATGGCTAACTGGCTTCCTCACGTTTGATCCCACACAGGAACAAACTGGTGCAATGAGAAGGGTCTGAACGGAGGCTGTGCCTACATGTGCCTGCCAGCGCCACAGATCAACAAATACTCCCCCAAGTACACATGTGCGTGTCCCCAAGACCAGACGCTAGCCTCAGACGCCCTTCACTGCAGACCAGGCAAGTACTGTAACATTAGCCCGATCAGGTGGGGCAGTAAGGGGTTAAACTGTGCTGTGATGCTGAGTGAGTTTTCAGAAGCCCTCTGTCTCTTTAGAGGCCTTTCATTCTGCTTCTGAGTCACCCAAGCATTTCTCTCTCCTCCCTTTCTGTGTGGCAGATCTAAGTAAGAGGGTGTTTGTGGGTGGCAGTTCAAATGTGTTGCTTGTGAAGACTGACCGCTGTATCCGGACTGAGTCTGCCTGTTTGCCTACATTCAGCTCCTGGCTCACCCTGCTCTCCTCTGCCCCACCCTGCTCTCATCTGCCCCACCCTGCTCCACCCCCCTGCTCTCCTCTGCTCCTGGCTCACCCTGCGCTCCTCTGCCTCACCCTGCTCACCCTGCTCCACCCACCTGCTCCTGGCTCACCCTGCTCCACCCCCTGCCTCCTCTGCTCCTGGCTCACCCTGCGCTCCTCTGCCACCCACCCTGCTCCACCCACCTGCTCCTGGCTCACCCTGCTCCACCCACCTGCTCTCCTCTGGGCTCACCCTGATCTCCTCTGCTCACCCCCTGCTCTCCTCTGCTCCTGGCTCACCCTGCTCTCCTCTGCTCCTGGCTCACCCTGCTCCACCCCCTGCTCTCCTCTGCTCCTGGCTCACCCTGCTCCACCCCCTCTCTCTCTGCTCCTGGCTCACCCTGCTCCACCCCCTGCTCTCCTCTGCTCCTGGCTCACCCTGCTCCACCCCCTGCTCTCCTCTGCTCCTGGCTCACCCTGCTCCACCCCCCTGCTCTCCTCTGCTCCTGGCTCACCCTGCTCCACCCCCCTGCTCTCTTCTGCTCTGCTGAAGTCTGTGTGTTGCGTTGGTCTCCATGCTCTTTTCTTCCTCTTCCAAATCACTGATGTTTGTGTATATAGTAGAGATGGCGCCAGGCTTTTAAACTCCCTCTGAGTGAATAAACCACCCAGGACGCAGAGGGGACTGGGGGAGGGAATGGGGGTGACGTAGGGTCCAATGAGAGGGACACCTGTCACTTGAGTGGTTTATATACAGCTTTATAGATTTGATCCAGAAAGTGACACGTTTTAAACCCACATAGAAGCTAACAGAATGAATTGAATGTCTTGCCTGGTTATTGATGGAAGGCTAGGCTATCCGGTCGTGTGCTTTTCATTTTGTTTGCGATAGTGGTCCAATTTGGTTAGACGGTACTAGTGGAGTGAAGCTCTCACCCACGGACATTAACCAAGATCTAGTACTTTCTATACCATAATCGCAGTAACAAATATTGCATTTAATTGGATAAGCCTGCTTTTTAAGTAATTTCTTTCGGCAGATTTTTTTTTTAGGATGTTTTTAATTTGTAAGATTCCTTTTGTTGCACTGATCCTAGTGTTTTGTTTCGTTCAAAGCGACCACAGTGCCAAATGTTGTCCCCAAACCTGTCCCTTCTGGTAAGACCCAGTTCTTCTTCCCTGATTGAGCCAGTACATTGAGCCCTTTGAAAAAAGTGGTAGATTTCCTTAGACTATGATTGTGCCAAAACACTGGTCTGTCAGCCTGGCCCTGCCAGGTCCTGATGGCCATATAATGTTCCAGAGCCCAGCTGACCCCCAAGGGGTTGCCAGAGACCACATAACCACCCCAGTTAGCAGACCACCTGGAAATATCCTTAAACAAAGCTCATGTCCTCATCTTTGTTCCCCCTTCCATTCACCCACTTGTTTGCAAGTCCGGTCACTACCCTGACTCATATCACCGATCATTACTCATGACTAGTCAAGTGTATTGTACTTTAAGCTCTCAAGGTTGTGCTTGGTATAAAATGTGTCCATACTGGTTACAACTGATCTTACCCCAATAAGAGACTAATAGAGAAAAACAGACATGAACCAGTATGACATTTTGGTAGATTTATTTTTAAATAAAATGGTCCATCAAAGGATTCACACTCTTAGACTAACATGTTCTATTGTAGAAGCCAACAGCAGTACATCCATCCATGAGGTGAACTTCACAGCTAGAGGATCTACAGCTGCCTGGGCTATCCTCCCTGTGTGTAAGTGATACTGCCTAGCCCGCTCTGCCTCTTTCCCTCTCGCTCTGCCTCTCTTTGACCCCTGCAGTTGTTTATGAATCATGCACTAAAGGCCTGCCACTCAACTTTATGATAAATGAGTGGATGGACAATACTTCAATGGTTTTCCTAGCTAATAGTAGTGTCAGGAGAATTGTATACTCCTGTTCATTTACCAATTAAATTATGTTACCCTCAGTCTGTTATGTCAGGATTTGTAAGATACTGACAGAAAAGGAAACAGACAGAGGCCCAGTCTACCACAGTTAAATGTTTATTCACGGGAACATTCTGAAGTCAAGAATACAAATCAATTCATTTTATACTGACTTCTCACACCCACACATACACAAACAAACAAACATACACACACACACACATACATACACACACACATACATACACACAAACATACATACGTACACACACACACACATACACACAAACATACGCACACACATGTCCTGCTATGCACACACTGTCTGTCTCACTTCCCAGCCGACAGAGATGGTGACTTTGTCCTTGAGACATACTCCCCGTTCTCTCCCAAATCTCTAGTCAGGTCGGCACCAAGCTCAGACAGTCTGTTTGAAATACCATAAAGGCATATTGTTTTACCCTAATTCTGACTAGGAATACACATTTATTGATTATGATTTCATACATTCTAATCAATTCCATACAATCATGTTTCAGGGCAGAATATTCTAATCATTCAATTAACAGACAATGTTCATCTATCAAGTAGTTATTGATTGAATGTCATGATTTCTTAAAGTAACCCTTGAGTAGCACAGGTGCTCCGGTAACCGTAGCTCTCGATAGCGTGATTTTAACCATTTAAAACGAATACAGTATTCCTTATGTTTTGGCCTCTTCCCAGTGTTGCTGGCCATGGCTGCAGCAGGAGGCTACTTGATGTGGCGTAACTGGCAGCTGAAGAATAAGAAGAGCATGAACTTCGACAATCCAGTGTACCTGAAAACCACAGAAGAGGACCTCAACATAGATATCAACAGGCACACCTCCAATATAGGCCACACATACCCAGCAGTAAGAAGCCTACTTGATTGATTGGGAGTCATCACTTCCGTAAATAACTACTTGCCTGTGAACTTCCAAACCATTTTGCATTGTGACTGATGACCTTACATTTACCACCCACTAAACTGCTTATCTTAAGCAAGGATTGTTACTGGCAGCTAGACCACTTTAGCCCTTATTAATTGGTTAGATTCTCTGTGAATGACCACTTTCCATTGTGCTTTTGTCTTCCTTCCAGATATCAGTGGTGAATACAGAAGATGACTTGTCATAACCAACCTTCCAAATTATCCCCATCGGTTTACTGACGCTTTGGTCTCCTTGCCAACAACCTCCGTTTCTTTAGCAGAGTTGCATCCAGATGCCTTCTGAAAAGCATTAAGTTATCAGTTCTGGGGATGTTTGTCATTTGTGTGAATATGAATTGTGTCCTACTCCGGCTGCGTTTAGACAGGCAGCACCATTGAATTTTTTTACATTTTTTAAAACATTTTTTCACACATTGGTATTTTGACCAATCAGATCACCTCTGAAAAATATATGTGATTGATCAAAATACCAATTGGTGGGGGAAAAAAGATCAGAATTGGCATTCCTGTTTAAACGCAGCCTTAGTGTGTCAAGGGATTTTGGGAGCTTGGCCTCTATATCCCCATTCCTCCCTCAGCCCCAAAACATTTCAAAGATTCTACTACATACAGTAGAACCTTGTGTTACTTCAGAACATGTGTGTGGGTGGTGATGCGGTGGACATGTATTATTGTGAATATTTATTTAAAAACATACTTTAGGCAGTACTGTCATAAAATATGTATGTTTTTTTTCTTATGAACATTACCTCCAGAAGCACATTCTTCTAAATAATTTTTATGCGACTCTGTGCTTGGGAAGATGAGCTCTATTGGGAATGTGATGGTACTACATCATTTGTCAAATATTGTACATAAACCCTCTTCCCCCAAGAACAGAATCAGGACTGAAGCACTTTGATAAAATGTTCCGTTGTAAATAAGATTGTATACATTTTTGTAGTACCAGGGTAGAGTAAGATGTATTTAAAACTAGATTTAACTTTTGTATTTTAGGGTGTGTTTGTAAATTCACTCTGGCTATCTACTCTGGTTTCAGAGCACTCTTGTCAGAGCGCAGCATAACTGATGAATTTACGAACACTCAACACCCGTTGAATATGACCTGTGTCAGTAAACATCGGCAAAAAAAAATAATTATATTCTTGCCAGCAGCACAGTTTGTCACCTTCGTCGCTCTGGATAACATGAACAGCCTAACCAGCTCTGCTAGGGCAAGTAAACTGGTCAGAGTGAGGTGTTCTCTCATTTGGCTGGAAGTAGCTAGCTAATTACAGCCAGTTAGCTTGGGTGCTTGACTGCCGTTGTGAGATCAGAACGTTCGGATCAACTCTGAATTTACAAATGGCCAGAGCGCACTCCAGGGTGAATTTACAAGTACACCCTTGGTGTTCTGTTGCTGTGATCTTTTCCAACCTTGTAGAGTGTGGGGACTAAATACTGTATCGTGATCAAATAAAACAAGACCCATAAGTCATTCAAAACTCATTGCTTGACTTTGAGAACTTAGATCTTGTCCTATACCACCATGTGTTTAGGGATACATTCCGATTCTCTTACCATTCTACTGAATTGTGCACTTTACACACCTCTTATTGATTCAAAAGGAATGATGGGTGTGAGAATGTCATGCATGCACATATTCAATGCTTTTAAATGCATTGTGGGGATGGTGAACAAGTGTGCACACTTCCGGAAAAGGGTAGAGAATCTCTACAGCCTATTGTGTAGAGGGTTTAGAGGGTCTAAGGTAGTGGCTCTAGGAGCTATTTAAGAGTGCATTGCTACTACATTTTAATGATTGACAGCCTATTTCAACTGCATTTTGAGCTGTGCCTGACTATAACAATTGCAGAGGCAGGTGGCAGTATAGAGTCAGCTTTGATGTACAGGAAATCATGCACAGCATCATCATCCCAAAGACAACCCATCTAATACTACCAGGTAACCAAGACAGTGTTTACCTTCCCTTATGAAAAATATATTGGAGGCTGATGATCAATCTTTCAAGCTAATATTTGGGGTGGCAGGTAACCCAGTGGTTAGAGCGTTGGACCAGCAACAGAGCTGACAAGGTAAAAATCTGTCATTCTGCCCTCGAACAAGGCAGTTGGTACCACTGTTCCTAGGCTGTCATTGAAAATAAGAATTTGTTCTTAACTGACTTGCCTAGTTAAAGGTAAAATAAAAATGTGCATTTCAGTGGACTGTGTGTGTGTGTACAGCAAAAAGGCTAACTGGATTAAGCAATTTCCACAAAGCTAGGAGGGCAGGTTCCTGAAGAGCACTTTTAAACTAGTTTGTTTGCACCAGATTGGATTAAAGGGTCACAGCAAAGTTCCATTGCAGGTAATAAACAGAGAGGTGGAGGAATTTGCCATTCAGTTATTTGCATGGGAGAGTGGTTAGAGCCACTTGGTGGCGAGCGACGAAATAGCATATAGTGCAGTTGGCCGGATCTAAGCTGGAGTTGTCCTGCCCCCACCGGACTCCAGTCTGCATGTTAATGCCAGTAGACATCAGGCCTGAGGTGTGTTATTGTGCCTCTATGATTATAATACTCTATCATTTTTTTTACAACTATATGCAGCTGAATGTATAGCAGCGTAAGTTGAAAGCACATCTCATGAGATGACCGGAAAGATTTCCTTAGTGCTTCTGTCAATTTCTGCTGTTAAAGTAACTGTCCAGTGAGAATATCACTTTAAAAGTTAATATTATGTTAACTCATACCCAAATATGTTGTTGACTCCTATACTATACTCTTATTTGTGGCCAAAGCATAATTTGGAGAAAAATGCTTTTTTTTTAAAAAAAAAAACCTCAAATGGACCGTTTAAAAAATGATTGGCCATCTCATCCTCCATGAGTAAAGAGCAATCAGTGGTCTCGCATTCATATTTTTACTGATCAGTATATGCCCACACTGTTAAAACACAGAAAAGCTGCTTTTTAACATAAAACAATATTTGGAGAAACTTTCACTCATTGTAAATAATTATAGGTCATATTTCATAATCTGAAACACTGGACATTAACAGAAATAACAGGATGGAAAAGTGTTAAAATCATTAACTCAAGCTGGATTTATGCTGCATCCTTAACCTCTTTACTACTAACCAGGAAGTCCATAATACAGCTCAGAGTCCCCTGCTCTGGATAGGGAATTTGAAATGTAAGGCAAATGAAAGATGTCAGGGTGGTGGTGGGAGGGGGAATGAGAGAGCGAATAGGGGAAAGGGACTGGAAGAGGATATTAGTATTTAAAACTTAAAGCACCCAGATCCTCTCAGTCAGCAACATTAGACGGTCAGGGTTGTTTCTCTCTCTCTGCTGGTATACTGCTGTAAGTGACACAGGAGAGTGTATTAGACCTGTGTTAATGCCACCACACCACTCCGTGAGCTACCGCGTCTAACCAGGTCCTAGTGCAGACCTCCAGGATGCTCAAGAGAAGGAGACAGAGCCTCTTCCCCAACTACAAAGTCGGGGGGACAGGCCCCACATACAAGGACCCAGAGGAGGACAACAACATTCCCTTCACCCAGAACAACTTGGTGAAACCATGGAACTCCATGCAAGAACTCAGCCGTGACATCTACGCAGAGTACAAAGATGAGGAAGATGTAATGACATACCTGACAAGAGGCCTCTCCTTTCCTGCGAAGAACTACATGCTGAACATCAACGTGGGTGGGACGGTGTATCAGATCTCCTACAGGGTGGCTGCCAAGTATCCCAAGACCAGGATCGGCCGCCTGGCGACATACACAGACCACAACAGGAAACTGGACCTGTGTGATGACTATATTGTCCAGAACAACGAGTTCTTTTTCGACAGAGACCCGGACATCTTCCACAACATTTTCAACTTCTACCGGACGGGCGTCCTCTGGATCAAGGACGAGCTGTGTCCCAGGAACTTCCTGGAGGAGATAAACTACTGGGGCGTGAGGATCAGGAACACACACCGCTGCTGCCGAATCTCCTTCGAGGAGCGCCAGGACGAGCTCAGTGAGCAGCTGAAGATCCAGAGGGAGCTGGAGGCAGAGGTTGAGATGGAGGAGAATGAGGAGTTGTTCCACGGGATGGCGTTGGGCCAGATGCGTCACATCATCTGGAACCTGATGGAGAAGCCCTTCTCTTCGGTCACTGCCAAGCTCATGGCTGTAGCCTCCAGCTTCTTCGTGCTGATGTCCCTGGTGGCCATGACGCTGAACACGGTGGAGGAGATGCAGTATACCACCACCACGGGACAGCTGAGTGGGAAGACCTATGGGGAGTATGTGGAAACCTTCTGCATCGCTTTCTTCACCATGGAATACCTGCTGCGTCTGGTGTCCACCCCGGACCTGCCGCGCTTTGGGAAAAGCGTCCTGAACGGGGTGGACCTGATCGCTATCTTACCCCTCTACCTGCAGCTGGTGCTGGAGTGCTTCGAGACCGACAACTATGGGAAGCACCAAGACATCGAGACGGTGGGCCGGGTGGGCAAATTGGGCCAGGTTTTGAGAATCATGCGTCTGATGAGGATCTTCCGTGTCTTGAAGCTGGCCCGTCACTCTACGGGGCTGAGGGCATTTGGCTTCACGCTGCGCCAGTGCTACCAGCAAGTGGGCTGCCTCTTCCTCTTCATCGCCATGGGAATCCTCACCTTCTCTGCCATGGTGTACACTGTAGAGCATGATGTCCATCAGACCAACTTCACCAGCATCCCTCAGGCATGGTGGTGGGCAGCTGTAAGTAATCCCATACTATTTCATTGGTTATTATAAGTAATTGGCTAAAGATTATTATATTACTTAATTGATTAGTTTCCTTATTTTGAAACATTCACTGTTATGTCCCAGCAAGTAACTGGTATATTATTACAATAACACTGCATATCCTGGACTGTCATTCTGGCCCTGCTCTGTGCTGTCTCTGTTTATTTGGTACTGTTGACAACACACACACTTGGGTTTTACAGTTTTGAGCAACATTGATTCATTGTTACCTGCGGATTATGATAATGTCTGCTCACTCACATTTTAATTCCACCTAGTCACCAACATGCTGGCAGAAATAATTGCTTCATCCCACCCCTGTCAGCTACAGTAGCCTATTATCACTGTTGCCTTTTAAGAGACTTTCACATTGCAAGTAGCTGTCCTTATATCCCCACCTTGTTTAATTAGGGCTGATGTGGAAGCTATTTTCCCATGCCTAAAATATACACTGAGTGTACTAAATATTAAGAACACTTGCTCTTTCCATCAGACTGACTGACTTCCTATTTGCATAAAATAGACAGAGACCAGTCTTATCAAAATTAGATAATAGTATTTATTCTCAGAGCGCGCTGCCATGTAACCACAAACAACCGTTTATATACAAAACAAAATATGACGTCGTAGGTTATAAAATGTTCTTTCTCCCAACAGTTCAATAGTTTATTACCACCCCTTTGCTCTCTTACTCCAGACACACAGTTAAATCAAGATAAAACTTCAGAAGTTTTCATCCATCACCATTCAGCAGACAGGTTTTCCATTAGCTGGAACTAAGAAAACACACACTGCCTTATCTAAACATCCCAGAGCTAAGTTGAGTCGGTTCAACCGTAGGTTAACGACCCTTTCTGCTTACTTAAAAACCCACAATTCCAGTCCCCTCTAACCTGGCTGGAATGGTATTTATTTTATTTAATTACCCCCTTTCATGCTCCACAATCCATTCCTTATTAATTAATATTGTTAATCAGATATAATAAAACAGAGTTTAATTAGTTATAGTTCTATTTAAAATGTAGATATTGTTTAGTCATTATTCAGAAAATTCCTATCAGGTAGTAGGTGCCAGGTGCACCCGTTTGTCAAGAACTGCAATGCTGCTGCTCAACTCAGTATTAGGAAGGCATTCTTAATGTTTATGCACACCTAGTGTAAATACGTGCAAAATGGTATTAAGGACGGCTGAACTCTGCCAGGGGAAAGGTATTTAAGGATTCCCCTTGAGGCACTTCCACCTTAATTAATTGAAGGTGTTAGATAAGGACATGTAAATTGATCTGTCCTAGGTCCATTGACTGTAGACTAACCTAGTCCCTTAGTTCTGTAATTCCATTTAACAATGCTTCAACAGCCTTCAGGAGGACCGCGAATATAGCCCCAGAAACTCAGAAACCACTTCACTCGCCCTCCCTTTGATTAACCCTCCACACAAAGCTTTTCACATGGGCTCTCCTTGGCCTTCTCCCATGCCTGTCATGAACACTGTGGCACTCACACACATCATGAAGGGTCAACTCCGGTCCTGGCATTGTTAGCAAGTTCAGTAGAGACTACGTTCGTGTTTACAAATAACATGACCATTGGCCTTCTCCCTCAGGTGAGCATCTCTACTGTGGGCTATGGAGACATGTTTCCAGAGACCATCCTGGGCCGGCTGTTTGCTTTCACCTGCATCTCCTTTGGGGTCATTTTGAACGGCATGCCCATTTCCATCCTGTACAATAAGTTCTCAGACTACTACACCAAGCTGAAGTCTCAGGAGTTCACGTCCACAGTGAAGGCTCGGGGCAAGGTCAGGTTCGCCAAGAGGGCGGCCAGGAAGTTAACCAAATGCTGTCCATAGACACACTGGTGAATGTTCTAAGATCACTGTGGGAGACTTCCCATTCAATTAAGTTATTTTGTGACTTACGCCACTACCAAGTGGGGTTCCCAGGGAGCTGGAGTTACTCTGCATCTGTTTTACTGTATAAATGGTTCATTTCAGATTTTAGAAATGGATTCTCCTATCAATATGATTTTTATTGCTTGCATAGTTTCATTGCCAAACATGAGATTCGTGTATGCAATTACGTACTTGGATATTAATGCTCCTAAGGAGGGGAGTGCAACCTTGCATTGTAGCAAAAATACTGCTGACAAAGTAATATCATTATTCTTTTTCATCTAAAGTGATCCTTCAACTACACGTGAGATTTAGAATCAATGACTTCATACAGAAGAAATGAGGCCTTTGAAAGAAATACAGTTGAAGTGGAAAGTTTACATACACCTTAGCCAAATACATTTAAACTCAGTTTTTTTAAACAATTCCTGACACTTAATCCGAGTAAAAATTCCCTGTCTTAGGTCCGCTAGGATCACCACTTTATTTTAAGAATGTGAAATGTCATAATAATAGTAGTGATATATTTCAGCTTTTATTTCTTTCATCACATTCCCAGTGAGTCAGAAGTTTACATACACTTAATTAGTATTTGGTAGCATTGCCTTTAAATTGTTTAACTTGGGTTAAATGTTTCAGGTAACCTTCCACAAGCTTCAAGAATTTTGTCCCATTCCTCCTAACAGAGCTGGTGTAACTGAGTCAGGTTTGTAGGCCTCCTTGCTCGCACACACTTTTTCAGTTCTGCCCACAAATTTTCTATAGGATTGTCAGGGCTTTGTGATAGCCACTCAATACCTTGACATTGTTGTCCTTAGGCCATTTTGCCACAACTTTGGAAGTATGCTTGGGGTCATTATACATTTGGAAGACCCATTTGTGACCAAGCTTTAACTTCCTGACTGATGTCTTGAGATGTTGCTTCAATATATCCATGTAAATTTCCATCCTCGTGATGCCATCTATTTTGTGAAGTGCACCAGTCCCTCCTGCAGCAAAGCACCCCCACAACATGATGCTGCCACCCCCGTGCTTCATAGTTGGGATGGTGTTCTTCGGCTTACAAGCATCCCCCTTTTTTCCTCCAAACATAATGATGGTCATTATGGCCAAACGGTTCTATTTTTGTTTCATCAGACCAGAAGACATTTCTCCAAAAAGTACGATCTTTGTCCCCATGTGCAGTTGCAAACCATAGTCTGGCTTTTTATGGTGGTTTTGGAGCAGTGGCTTCTTCCTTGCTGAGCGGCCTTTCAGGTTATGTCGATATAGGACTCGTTTTACTGTGGATATAGATACTTTTGTACCCGTTTCCTCCAGCATCTTCACAAGGTCCTTTGCTGTTGTTCTGGGATTGATTTGCACTTTTCACACCAAAGTACGTTCATCTCTAGGAGACAGAACGCATCTCCTTCCTGAGTGGTATGATTGATGCGTGGTCCCATGGTGTTTATACTTGTGTACTATTGTTTGTACAGATGACTGTGGTACCTTCAGGCGTTTGGAAATTGCTCCCAAGGATGAACCAGACTTGTGGAGGTCTACAATTTATTTTTCTGAGGTCTTGGGAAAATCAAAAGAAATCAGCCATGATGTCAAGCAAAAAGGCACTGAGTTTGAAGGTAGGCCTTGAAATACGTCCACAGGTACATCTCCAATTGACTCAAATGATGTCATGGCTCTAGAAGCTTCTAATTGACATCCATTTTCTGGAATTTTCTAAGCTGTTTTAAAGGCACAGTCAACTTAGTGTATGTAATCTTCTGACCCCCTAGAATTGTGATACAGTGAATAAGTTAAATAATCCGTCTAAACAATTGTTGGAAAAATTACTTGTCATGCACAAAGTAGTTGTCCTAACCGACTTGCCAAAACGATAGTTTGTTAACAAGAAATTTGTGGAGAAGTTGTAATGACTCTAACCTAAGTGTATGTAAACTTCTGACTTC
The DNA here is from genome assembly GCF_018296145.1 of Oncorhynchus tshawytscha. NCBI lineage: Eukaryota > Metazoa > Chordata > Actinopteri > Salmoniformes > Salmonidae > Oncorhynchus > Oncorhynchus tshawytscha. The sequence continues at coordinate 18,353,662 of NC_056437.1, forward strand.
AACTATATTTGTATACCACACTATTCCCCTCCAGTCCTTATGGCCATGTTATCCCAACAAGAAGACATAATCCACTGCAGAACGGCACCCGGTCGGGTCTGAAATAATAAGTTCAAAATGCAACATCTGGATGAATCTGCAGACAGGTTAAATAATCTGGGTATCTGGAAGATTGAATCTTCCCAAAGCGGATTTATGAATATGGAAGCAGCTTGCAATGTTTCCACACCAGAAGATTAAAAAGAGTAGGTCACTGATCATGTGTGTTTGGAAAACCTCAAGTACTCTCAGATAAGCAAACATTTCCTCCCGGAAAATATTTGTTGATAAACTCTGTCAGTGTCACCCACAAGGTTCACCAGCCACCTGGACATTGATACTGTATTTCAACTTCAGACCTTTTGCTAAAAAGAGCATCATCAAAATAACAGCACAGCTCTCAATGTTGATTTGATTCCCAAATTGTCTTCACTGGTCAACAAAATTCTCTAAAGTAGTGCAAGTCCGACTACTGCCATGAGCCTAAACCTCCCAAATAGTAGCCACACAGGCAGCCATTGATAATCCTCTACTGATTAGAAGAATGTGAGGTCTCTGGAAGAAATAAGCCGTTTCGTCTGACTGGGTCTGTCCGGATCAGACACCAGGACAGATGGAACCTGAGCAGGGCCCACTAAATGAATTTGCTAGTGAGAATGCAGGCTTCCTTCCGTCATAGATGAGGAGACTACCAGACCGGACCACGGCTTGGTGATTTAACGTGGCATAAAGGTGACGACACACAAACCATCAGGGTTAATATTCTATAGATGAGAAACATTTTGGGGGGAAATTTGCTTACTGACATTCTCTGCCAATGTATAGTTTGTGTTGCAATAACATGTTTTCTTTTAGTTAATTCCAGCTCCTGGGTCAGCTAGTAACTGATCGGTATGAGTTGTACAAGATTATACAAAAACACTGCCAGTATTTGTGCCTTTTACATTTAAATACTTGCTCCACCGCTTTACAAACAAGCACACCTAAATGAATTTGACAAAAGGCAGTACAAATCAGTATTTCTTTCCATCTTCATGTCATAGTAGGGATTTTACCAGGATGGTCAGGTCAAAGGACTGGGGGGGACAGTTATGAGAACCTGTGACTCCAGTTGGTGAGGTCACAATAGTTGGTGAAATGTCTCAGAGGGGGTCAATTTTGGTGAGATGGTATCTGTATCAGGCCAGTTTCTTCAGCAGAACTTCCACTCCTTTACAGTTCTGAAGCGTAGTAGGCCTTTAATACCTCCCTGATCTCCTCGGCAACACTCCCATCGGCACTGTTCAGGAAACAAACAAAACATGATTTAACTGACTTGCCTGGTTAAAAGTTTAGAACAAATTTGTATTTCCAATGACTGCCTACCCTGGCCAATCCCTCCACTAACAAGAGAGCTTGTTGAAGGTAACCTTTACACCTACCCCACATCTCATACTGGGTAGTAACATTTCTACTCATACTAAAATGAATATCAATAGCGAAGAAAAAGTGAACGTCTATAATTAAATCAAATAATTTGATGTTAGATTTCTGGTTCTCATTTATAAGCAGTATAGTCTGTGTTTAACGTCTTAGTGATTACAGAAGGACAATGGGCACAAGGAGGAAGGGGTGGGGGCTAGATTGAAAAGGAGGAAGGGGTGGGGGCTAGAGTGAAAAGGAGGAAGGGGTGGGGGCTAGAGTGAAAAGGAGGAAGGGGTGGGGGCTAGAGTGAAAAGGAGGAAGGGGTGGGGGCTAGAGTGAAAAGGAGGAAGGGGTGGGGGCTAGAGTGAAAAGGAGGAAGGGGTGGGGGCTAGAGTGAAAAGGAGGAAGGGGTGGGGGCTAGAGTGAAAAGGAGGAAGGGGTGGGGGCTAGAGTGAAAAGGAGGAAGGGGTGGGGGCTAGAGTGAAAAGGAGGAAGGGGTGGGGGCTAGAGTGAAAAGGAGGAAGGGAAGTGGCAGAGAAACCAGAAAATTAAACGAAAGGAATTGAAATGTAATCCACTGCTTGTTGCTGTTTCACAATGGGCAGCTGTGCCCGCCCTTTTCTTACCCACATCACCCAGTGATATGGAGAGTGAATACAAACACAGTCTCCCTGTAAGACATGCTTAACCCCCAGCTGGCCCTGCCCTTTTCTTACCCACATCACCCAGTGATATGGAGAATGAATACAAACACAGTCTCCCTGTAAGACATGCTTAACCCCCAGCTGGCCCTGCCCTTTTCTTACCCACATCACCCAGTGATATGGAGAATGAATACAAACACAGTCTCCCTGTAAGACATGCTTAACCCCCAGCTGGCCCCGCCCTTTTCTCCCTTTACACTCAACTTCACTGGCAACTAACAAACAGCTAGGCTGATATAACAAGCAGAACATTGAAGATTTAAATGTTTAAGTAACTAAGACCAAAGTAATCTTAGTCTAATTTCAGAGCATATGAATCAACAAGATTGGGGAACTTCAATCGGTAGGAGCTGGAATCATTTCTTCTATTAACACTTGTTTTAGTTAAGCACCAGTTTGCTTGCTTTGCAGGATTAGTCCATTGTGCTGGAGTTTTTGCTATGTGACTGGGTAGAGGGATTGGATCTAACAGTGTAGAGGTACTTACCAACAGAGCACGATGGCCCCATGGTTCACTGCAGCCCACGTCTTCAGCTTGTCCATACCCACCATGTCCAAGAGGACCCTGAAGAAATGCTCTGTGGAGACATGGTCAGGAAGATACAGAATCAAATCACGAGGCAATATGGACATGCCCACAGCCATTTTTGCAGTTGTCTGTGAGAGTACCACGTCAAGATCATAACTGTGAGGTGATATTTGTGCGGTCAGGCCTACAGGTGATATTATTTATAAAACAAATGTTGGGTGATATGTGCGGTCAGTCATACCTTCTCTCCCGGCCTCCATCTCGTCTTATTCGATCAGCCATGTGAAGCTATAGAACAGGACATAGATGAGAAAAATGTTTACACAATACCAAGCACTTGCTAGAGAACAGAGACACCACAGATTTGACCCTTAGTCCTGATACCAAGCCAGTACAATCATCCCACAGCTGACCAAACAGACAAAAAGCGAACCCAATTTTATTTTAACTAGGCAAGTCTGTTAAGAATGATTATTTACAATGACTGCCTACCCCACCCAAACACTAAAGCAGACAACGCTGGGCAAATAATGCACCACCCTATGGGACTCCCAATTACAGACAGTTGTGATACAGCCTGGAATTGAACCAGGGTCTGTAGTGATGCCTCTTGCACTGAGATGCAGTGCCTTAGACTGCTACGCCACTCAGGAGTCCAAATGGAGCCGTCAAAACCGTTGCTATTCTCACCTATGAGAATACTTAATTCTCCTACTTTAAGGACATGCTCTGGAACTTTGGCGATTTGTAAGTATTTTTTAAACCTCCCGCTTTGAGCTGCTGGTGTCAATGTGTAGTTCATACATGCATCCTCTGAGCAGAACTACTGTCTTACTTCAATTAGCCACTAAATCTCTTGTTTGAAAGTCACGCTGTGCCATTTTCCCTAAACATTCTCCCATGTGGGCCAGCCCCCTTGCAATTTGAGTTCCAGCCAATGAGCTTCAGTCCCTCCCCATTTAAGTGACAGCTAGCAATATTTTTTTTATTAACAACAAATATATACATAAAGCACATGAGGGAACACAAGCATACATAAATTACAAACAATGGACAATCAAGCTAGGGGGTACAATATCACATTACAATTACACAAGGACCTTAAGGGACATACATATACTTGCAATTCTAACAGCTTTTTTGTTAGTAGAGCATTTAACTGTCTTAAAATACAGTTCAATTTCTTTTTGTAGGGTACGAAAATGTGGTTTTCTGTTTGTAAAGTTACATTTGTGTATATGACAATTGGCCAAAAGAATAATGAAATTAATTACATAAAAATGTTTCTGCTTATTTCTATTGTATGTAAAGAATCCAAACAGTACATCTCTCCACAATAGTGTAAAATCTTCATAAATGTGTTCAATTATAAACCTACTGATGTCTTGCCACAGTTTGCATACAATGCCAAAAAAAATGCAATGCTGTTTCTGGGTGGTCATTACAAAAGGAGCAATTTGAGTTGATGTTTTCCTTAAACTTCTTCATATAGTGTTTGGCAGGATAATATTTATGAATCTTTTTAAAGGAAACTTCCTTAATATTGTTAACAAGTAGGTATGTGTGTGGCACCATCCAAACTTTTTTCCAACAGATATTATCAATAAATCCATTCCAATAAGGCATGACATAAGGTATAGATACAACATCCTGCTGAAACAAGGATCGTATCGCTCTGTTGTTGAATGGACCAAAAGAGAAACAAATCTTTCCTACTGATGAGTCAACAGGGTCAATAGAAGGTAGGCTCTGAGGGTCAGGTCTTGACATGTTCCTGAATAACATAGGGAATGGCATCTAAAACAATTGCAAAATCTTTAGGTGTTACAGGGACCTTGTAAAGTGATAAGAATTCCTTATAACTGAGTAAAAGACTCTCTGCATTTACCAGTTGGCTCACCAATAGGATATTATTTCGGAACCAATATTCTAAAAACAAATAAGTATTTTTTTTTTTAATACAATATATCCCGATTATTCCATATACAATATCTGTGTGGAGAAAAATTGTGTTTATAAATTAAGAACCATGACAAGAAAACCTGCCGATGAAAAGCAGTTTCACTGGAAATTTGTCAATATTATAATTGCAAAACAACATGAAGTTAAGGCCACCAAAAGTAGAGAAGACATGATGAGGAATACAATTCCAGATAGAAGTGGGTCTTCTTAGGAATTGTTTTATCCAATTGATCATAAGTATTATTTAAAGTAGTAAAGTCCAGAAAATTCAGTCCACCATTCTCACAAGTGTTCATTACAACAGTTTTCCTAATGCAATGGGTACGGTTTCTCCAAAGAAAGTTGAAAAGCATCTGGTCTATCTCCTTGCTTATTTTACTGTCAAGATATAAAGATAGAGCACCATATGTTAGTCTAGAAATACCTTCAGCCTTGGTTATTAGGACTCTACCTTTTAAAGATAAGTCCCTCTGTAGCCATTGATTTAGCGTCCTCTGGTTTTTTTAATAAGAGGGTTACAATTTAGTAAACCTCTAGACTTCTGATCCTTTGTAATGGTTATGCCTAAATATGTAAGTTCTTCTTTTACTGGAATACCATAATATGAAGGTGTCACAATCTTTGACAGCCATGAGTTCACATTTATTCATGTTAAGATATAGACCAGATGCTTTGGAAAAGGATTGTAATCACATTGATCGATATGGGAATTTGGTTAGTGTCTTTCAGAAAAAGTGTAGTGTCCTCAGCCAGCAGGCGTATAATAATTTCTTTACCAGCTATGGAAATACCTTGTACAGGACTATTATTTAAAGAATTTACAAGAAGATTGATGTGATAAAAACAGGTACAGAGAGATAGGCAAGGTTGTCCTAAGTCCTCTCTTTAACTCAAATCTAGGTGAGGTGCCATATTTCAATTAGTTACCATTTGCAAAGAGAGTCTTAATAGCCTTACAAGAAAAATCCCCAAAGCCAAGTCTCTCAAAGGAGTGGAAGAGAAACTGATGCTCTACTGTGTCAAATGCTTTATAAAAATCTAAAAATAATATGAAGCTATCCTCAGTTATTAGGTCTGAGTAGTCAAGTATATCTAATACTAGTCTGGCATTGTTAGAAATGTCTGAAGCCTGACTGTTTTATCAATGATTGCATCCAGGACTTCTTTAATTATTTTTGCAAGTAGTAAGGCTAATATCTTAGTCATTATTAAGACAAATTGGACACCAGTTATCGATGAGCAGCACTTCTTTTTTAGGCTTAGGTATCAGTGTTATTAACCCCGGACTCATTGTAGGAGGGAGAACATTGTTTTTAATACTCTCTAAAAAGACTTCAAATAGGAAGGGAGCTACTTGTTCAGAAGATAATTTGTAAAATTCTGATGTAATACCATCAACACCTGGTGATTTATTTTTCTTTAGATGTTTGATAGACTCTAATCTCTTCAACTTTGGTTCATCACACTGTTTAAATTCTATATCACTGATAGAGTGAACATGATTCAGTGAGTTAAAAAACATATCTGTGGATTCCTGACAGTACATAGAGCTATACAATGTTCTGTAAAAATTGCTACAGTATTTAGCGATTCATTTTTGGTTATCTGTAATAACACCATCAATGTTTAACTTATGGATAGTGTTATTGTTAGAGTGAAATTTCTCAAGTCTAAAGAAATAGGATGAATTATGTTCTCCCTCCTCAATCCATTTTTTCCTAGATCTAATAAAAGGCTCCTCCTGCTTTTAATTTATATACAGTTTTATGAAAAAGTTTGGGCACCCCTCTGAGGCTGCATAATAATTTTATATTGATGTAAGGACTGACCATCCATTATATAAAAATTAGTTTTAACCATGTTTTGTGGCTATACAGTTTGCTTACATTATATACAAACATTGGAGTAAAACAAACTTATAATTTGGGTTCTGATGGGGGATGACAATTGAACTAAGCTTGAGGCATTTAAGTTATATTCTTCAAGCATTGATGGGTGTATATACCATTAAGTCCAAAAATGTCTGTAGCAACTAAGGACTAGGGTATATTTGGAAAGTTAACCTCACTTTGTTCTTTAGCAGGGGTGTAAAACTCACTGCAAGTTTTTGTTTTTTCCTATCTATTAAGACCTAGACAACTAGGTGAGGGGAGTTCCTTACCAATTAGTGACCTTAATTCAATCAATCAAGTACAAGGGTGGAGTGAACCTGTAGACACTCGGCCCTCCGTGGAATGAGTTTGACCTGTGTTCTACAGTCTAGCTTAGTTGGTGTGGAGGGATTGGTAGGTGGTGGCAGGACTCACCTGTGGGTATTTCCACCTCCTTTCTCCAGCACCTGGATGATTTCAGGTGATAGGTGGGTGTGGCAGAACTTTCTTTCCATTCCTATTAGGGATGACTTCGGGCAGGGAGGCCAGAATCTCTGATAGGACGGCCTGCTTCACCAGCTTAGTGTCATCTATGCAATCAAAGGCAGCGAGGAGGACTAGGAACACACACTCTCCCTGAAGAGAAAATTAACAGACCAATAAGTCAGCCACACACACATTGACGTTTACATATTTGCATGTCAGACCGTGGCGATCAAATTGTTGTGTTGGCTGACCATTGCAAACTTCCTGATGTACGTCTTCATGGTTTTAATGATGACTTTTCTGTCCTGAAAGGTAGAACCAATAAATCAGTGTACATACATAGGACACACACTAGTCTGTGGTTGGTGAGGATCATATCTCTAGAAGGCCTGAGTGAATACTCACCTTAGGTGTCCCATGCCACAGGCAGTGCATTGCGACTTTAGCTCCATCGTGGGTGTGGGCCATATACAACAGACACCCTTATCGACCCAATAATTTCCTGTTAAGTTACATGATCAAAATGGTTTTAGAAACATGGTGGGATTCCCTCAGTCATTTCTACAGTCATTGCTGGTTCTACTTACAGTCCTTTGTTTGGCTGGGGCATGCAGGGTAAAGTCCAGAAAAACTTTGCACCAGAGAATGTTTAATCACAGCCTCTCTACGGGAGAAGATAACATGGACAGAAATCAAAAGCAGTATTGTGATTTATTTGATCGTTTCCTGTGTGCAGAGTGAATGGTTAGAGGTGTGTGTGCTCAATAATACTCACTTTGTGGCCATGGGGGTAAGGATCAGTTTAATTTCCTCAAATGCCATTAACCTTTTCTGGGTTAGCCTCCAGCACCTCTAGTGTGGGGCACATTGCCTACTGGGAACAAACAAACTGTCAGTCACACTCTGCATGTCATCCACACCAGCAGATATTCAGAGACAAGCAATCGGAAAGAGGATTTCTTGGTAACGTGATTATGCAGTCTGTTCAAGACTTTCACTGAACTAGAGGAGAGGTGTTGGAGAACCCCACTACTGCTTAGAACTCCACTTTGCTACAGTGCAGTGGGAGAGGTGTTGGAGGTGTCCTGACCTTGAAGACTTGGAACGTGGTTCTGTAGAGCTCCTCTATGAGTCTGAGGATAGCCTTTTTGTTGTAAGCGTACTCCACCACCGACAACGCATCAGTGACACAGCATCTGTCTCACTTTTCCCTTGAAGCCCACCATCACACCTGCAACCTGCTCTTTGCTCCTGTGGGACATGATGCACATACCAGACGTCAGATTTTCCATTCAGAAACCTGGATTACTTATTTCATCTGTAAACCTCACTGCATGCCAGATAAACTAGTAGTGAGGAGAGACTCAATCAAATGAGGACCTTTATATTCATCCTACAAGATATGTCTTCATACTGGGATAGCATGTCCCCATCCTTTTTAATATCTGAACCATGAATCAGATTATAGTCAAAACAGCTGGTATCTTCAGCCAAGGTCAGGATTACAGTGAAGGTTACAATGAGTGGAGTTTGAATTATTGACTTGATTCCCCATGTCAATGTCTAAGCAAATGATCAGGGAATTCAACCACAGACTAGATTAAGCTGCATGACATTATTAATTTGAAATGCGATCACGAAGGTCTACTGTTGAATCAAGTACAGATTTACAATGATTTAATCAACAAGATTAAACTTATTTTGTTTTGACTATTTTGGCCAGCTTTCCTGCCAGGATCTAATGCTAATATCAGCATAAGATCGGATGATATTAAAATACTACATGTATTGCTAGTGCTACGACTTTATGTATATGCAACATTTGAGGTGGCAAAAGGCTCACTTACCCATACATTAAAAACTTCTTTACAATATTTCTGGCATACTTCATTTACTCAGCTCGACTATATAATCTACGGAACAGGATAACATTATTGAGATACAGAGCATTGTGATTGGCATGAGAAAAACAACTGACTCATTGCTGACTTGCCTAGTTAAATAACATTTTAAAAATGACTCAGAAGAACAACAGAACAAACTACTGGCCTTGGAGTTCATCAAAAACCTCGTCTCTGCTTGTCGTTTCCAAACTGGATTAAACACTGGAGGACTCTGGAGTCGTGAGCAAATGCTATCTGAATAAGGAAAAAAATACACTTTATCTGCAAACTTGAGTTGAGCATTTGGATGTCATGTACTGAAAATGAATTTGAATAAGTATTGTGCTCAACTGTTTTATAGTATTCAAGTATTGACAGTCATTGTCTGTCCAGTAATTTCAGTGGATGGCAAATTCTCTATTGTAAGAGATGGAGAACTGCACACTGTCAAGAAAAAAATGAATAAATCCAAAACGGAGGCTTGAATGCAAAATAGAGATGTGATATACAGCAGATTAAATGTTGACTTAGGGGTGGTCATCTTGAACTTAGTCTTCTCTAGACAGAATGCGATGTGGTGGATGTTCTATTTAAAAACTCTCCACCCGTTCAGCTCCCCCCCCATCTAGTGGTATCTCTATCTCCCTACTTTAATTATTTTTAATTTTTTTACCTTTAACTAGGCAAGTCAGTTAACAAATTCTTATTTACAATGGCCTACCCCGGCCAAACCCTAACCCGGACGACGCTGGGCCAATTGTGTGCCAATTGTGTGCCACAATCACGGCCGGTTGTGATACAGCCTGGAATCAAACTAGGGTCTGTAGTAACTCCTCTAGCACTGAGACGCCTCTAGCACTGGATCCTGTGTTATTTATTCTGAGGTAATGTTCACATGGTAAATGTTAAATAAATAATTTATACTTCTCTTTGTAGATAATCTAGATCATGCATTCTATTCTACTAGGCACTGATTCATAGATTTTCTGATGTATTTTTTTTGCTTGATCATGTGACATGCAATTATCCTTGAAATAGCAGCCAGCTGTGCGTGCTGACATTCAAACTGATGATGGCCTTAGGCCGAAATGTTTGTTTTTACCTTTAATTTATCTACTGATTTTTTGGGGGGCACCATGATGTTTTAATAACCATTGTTTTTTTTGCATTCAAGCCTAAGTTTGAATGTATTTTTTATTTGTATTTTTTTACAGTTTGCAAGTCTCCATCTTTTCCACTGTTCCTATTGACTCCTATGCACCTCGAACAGACATTCAGTAGTAAGTACCTTAAAAGACAGCAGACGGCATCTTAAATCCTCCATTGTGCCATGCTCTCAATTTGTACATTGTCAATCTAAGTTATAGATTTGAATGCTGCCTTTCAGCAATGTAAATGTTAGACTGTTTAAAATATATATATATATATATATTTCACCTTTTTATCCAGGTAGGCAAGTTGAGAACAAGTTCTCATTTACAATTGCGACCTGGCCAAGATAAAGCAAAGCAGTTCGACACATACAACAACACAGAGTTACACATGGAGTAAAACAAACAAAGTCAATAATACAGTAGAAAATAAGTATATATACAATGTGAGCAAATGAGGTGAGATAAGGGAGGAAAAAGGCAATGGAGGCGAAGGAAAACACTGGAATGGTAGATGTGCAGTGGAAGAATGTGCAAGGTAGAGATAAACTGTACTCATGATCTTTTAACAAGTTCCTGACTCATGAGTTTGATCCTCTTCTCTTAGTCGCAATCTTTCCTGTATTCAAATGGAGATACATAATAAATAAGTACAGGTGGAAATATGCAACCTACATCATTAACCCCCCCCCCAAATTAACATAAAGTGGCACTGGTGGCACTAACTATACTGAACAAAAATATAAACCCTACATGCAACAGTTTTACTCAGTTACAGTTCATACAAGGAAATAAGTTAATTGAAATGAATGGATTGGGCCCCAATCTATGGTTGGGCATGGGCCAACACACCTGAGAGCCAGGCCCAGCCAAACAGAATGAGTTTTTCCACACACGGGCTTTATTAGACAAATACTCCTGTCTCATCAGCTGTCCGGGTGGCTGGTCTCAGATGATCCCGCAGGTGAAGAAGCCGGATGTGGAGGTCCTGGGCTGGCATTGTTACATGTGGTGAAGCTGTTTGGACTTTCTGCCAAATTCTCTAAAACTACGGAGGTGGCTTATGGTTGAGAAATGAACATTAAATTCACTGGCAACAGCTCTGGTTGCAGTCAGCATGCCAAATGTGCGCTCCATCAACTTGAGACACCTGTGGCATCGTGTTGTGACAGAACTACACATTTTAGTGCCCTTTTAGTCCCCAGCACAACGTGCACCTATGTAATGATCATGCTGTTCAATCAGCTTCTTGATATGCTACCCCTGCTCACGAAACAAGGGCACAACACTTTACATGTTGCCTTTTTATATTTTTGTTCAGTATAGAGTAGTTGGTTTAGCCTACCTCCTGACCATCTCCCACACCTGCTTGGCGCTGCTCACTATTTGATAAGTCATTTTTCTCAGTTTGCTGCCGGTTCTGTTTCAGTACCTTCTTCTGCTGCTTGAAGTCGTCCCATTTGTGCTTCTTGGTCTCGGAACCTGAGCAAACAGACAAGCATTCCACCATTAGTGTGATCACTGATCATTCATACATAGATGTGAGATTCATGCAACTCAGAATCTAAGAAATAGACCTATTTCAAGAAATCCTCGTAATCCTCGTAAACGTTGATCATTGGATACTACACAGTTCATACCTTCCTCTTCATTGCCCTTCCCAGGTATGAACTTCCTCTTTTTGGTTAACTTTGGGTCTGAACTTTCCATCTGTGGGGTTTTTTGTTCAGGAATTTCTGTGGAGGGTCATTTCCTATAAGGTTAGTGTTCTCAAACGTCTTGCCTTTTTCTCCACTGTGTGGTTCGAATGGCCTTTTTCCTGTTGATTTGGTCCCAGGTTTACTTGTACCTTCTGAACAGAATTTGAAGCTAGTCAGTTAGGCTTACAAGTTGTTTAATCCAGGGCATCATTAAACCAATATTGAACATTAATAGTATCACTACTTCTACCACTAACGTTACCACACACAAAAACAATGAATGACCTTTTCCGTTCTGTATGAACTTCTTGCCATCTTTAGGGGAAATAGGTTTATTTTTAGGTTCCATTCTCAAGAACTGACTATTAAAAGGGAGACAAACCGCATGATCAGTAGGTAGTTGCAGCTTATGTTATGTACTAATCATAGTTCCAGCTTGTATACTGCATGTGCTGTGTTTTCCAGTTAAATACAGAATTTTTTAATTTTTTTTATTTCACCTTTATTTAACCAGGTAGGCTAGTTGAGAACAAGTTCTCATTTGCAACTGCGATTTGGCCAATATAAAGCATAGCAGTGTGAACAGACAACACAGAGTTACACATGGAGTAAACAATTAACAAGTCAATAACACAGTAGAAAAAAAGGGGAGTCTTTATACATTGTGTGCAAAAGGCATGAGGAGGTAGGCGAATAATTACAATTTTGCAGATTAACACTGGAGTGATAAATGATCAGATGGTCATGTACAGGTAGAGATATTGGTGTGCAAAAGAGCAGAGAAGTAAATAAATAAAAACAGTATGGGGATGAGGTAGGTAAAAATGGGTGGGCTATTTACCGATAGACTATGTACAGCTGCAGCGATCGGTTAGCTGCTCATATAGCAGATGTTTGAAGTTGGTGAGGGAGATAAAAGTCTCCAACTTCAGCGATTTTTGCAATTCGTTCCAATCACAGGCAGCAGAGAACTGGAACGAAAGGCGGCCAAATGAGGTGTTGGCTTTAGGGATGATCAGTGAGACACCTGCTGGAGCGCGTGCTACGGATGAGTGTTGCCATCGTGACCAGTGAACTGAGATAAGGCGGAGCTTTACCTAGCATGGACTTGTAGATGACCTGGAGCCAGTGGGTCTGGTGACGAATATGTAGCGAGGGCCAACCGACTAGAGCATACAAGTCGCAGTGGTGGGTGGTATAAGGTGCTTTAGTGACAAAACGGATGGCACTGTGATAAACTGCATCCAGTTTGCTGAATAGAGTGTTGGAAGCAATTTTGTAGATGACATCGCCAAAGTCGAGGATCGGTAGGATAGTCAGTTTTACTAGGGTAAGTTTGGCGGCGTGAGTGAAGGAGGCTTTGTTGCGGAATAGAAAGCCGACTCTTGATTTGATTTTCGATTGGAGATGTTTGATATGAGTCTGGAAGGAGAGTTTACAGTCTAGCCAGACACCTAGGTACTTATAGATGTCCACATATTCAAGGTCGGAACCATCCAGGGTGGTGATGCTGGTCAGGCGTGCGGGTGCAGGTAGCGAACGGTTGAAAAGCATGCATTTGGTTTTACTAGCGTTTAAGAGCAGTTGGAGGCCACGGAAGGAGTGTTGTATGACATTGAAGCTCGTTTGGAGGTTAGATGGCACAGTGTCCAAGGACGGGCCGGAAGTATATAGAATGGTGTCGTCTGCGTAGAGGTGGATCAGGGAATTGCCCGCAGCAAGAGCAACATCATTGATATATACAGAGAAAAGAGTCGGCCCGAAGATTGAACCCTGTGGGTAGCTAGCTAGCATTCAGCTGACTTGCTACCAACCCTGGCAGGCCAGAGAGAACTGAACAGATAAGGTATGAGGTGCAACAACGATACATTTTTCCACTGACAAAGGAAACATGTCAACAATATTACTTGAACATTTTCCTACTGTAACGGCATTCCTCCTCCTCTTCTGAGGAGGAGAAGCGAGAAGGAGCGGAGGACCAATGCCCAGCGTGGTAAGTGCCCATAACGTTTTATTTTAAGATATAAACAGAACACTATGAAAATACAAAACAATAAACATGAACGAAACAGTACCGTGTGACAACAAACACACACGGAAAACAAACGCCCACAACTCAAATGTGAAACCCAGGCTACCTAAGTATGATTCTAAATCAGAGACAACTAACGACACCTGCCTCTGATTGAGAACCATACTAGGCTGAACTCAAAACCCCAACATAGAAAAACACAGACTGCCCACCCCAACTCACACCCTGACCATACTAAATAAAGGCAAAACAAAGGAAATAAAGGTCAGAACGTGACACCTACGCACCAGAATACACACGGTTACCTACCTTCCCATGCGTTCTGAACTGTAAGGTTCAGTATTATGCACTATAGCTCGTTACCATATCACATGTGATTGAATATTATCTGCTGTTGGCTTGTGTGGGTGTATGTGTTATGCAAAATAGCTGACTTGAGACATTGTTAACAGTTTCAGGGCCATGGGCCTTTCTCATGATGGAAAAATACAGAATAACATAAATACAGGAACTGTGCAATGAGGGGGACACATACACAACGTAGTGTAGAGAACAAACGGTCTTTTGTTAGATAACAGGACCCAGGTGTGTGATAACTGTATCGAGAGCATGAGCGCATAGATATTCTACCCAGCTACAACGCCTGACCACTGAAGCGCCTAGGGGCTGGGACCAGTTCGTGCGCCAACGATAGGCTGGGTGAGTTTTAACCACGCCCAGTCTCGACTCTGACAGGCCAGCTCAGAAGTGGGAACTACTTATGTCAGAGTATATTATAATAACTTTGCCAGGAACAAGTCAGTTCTCTGTTCTACCCTGCGTGGTGTTACAGCGAACCCGTATATACGAAAATTGCATTTACGATTTATTTGCTTAAGCTAATAAAAGTACATAGCATTGTACAATCGATGACTCAGTGTCATAAATTGTTCTGCTACCAGATTCGAATTGACGCATCCCTAACAGAACATAAAGATTTAAGGCATGAGCCTTCCAATCAGAAAATGTCCTGACTGCCGTAAAATGCATGGGATGTTTTTGATTGGGACAATACTACAACAATATGTATACGGCCCTATGGCTTTTGCAGACCTGTGGCATAGAACATTTATGATATATTTGTGTTTAGAGAAATAACTGTGATATACGTACTGTAAATGTAGTCATGGCTCTAACTATCCCCTGAATAGACGAATGACTTCAGGAAACAGCAGAGGGAGCAAAGAAAAATCCAGAAAATCACATTGTAGGATTTTGAATGAATTTATTTGCAAATTATGGTGGAAAATAAGTATTTGGTCACCTACAAACAAGCAAGATTTCTGGCTCTCACAGACCTGTAACTTCTTCTTTAAGAGGCTCCTCTGTCCTCCACTCGTTACCTGTATTAATGGCACCTGTTTGAACTTGTTATCAGTATAAAAGACACCTGTCCACAACCTCAAACAGTCACACTCCAAACTCCACTATGGCCAAGACCAAAGAGCTGTCAAAGGACACCAGAAACAAAATTGTAGACCTGCACCAGGCTGGGAAGACTGAATCTGCAATAGGTAAGCAGCTTGGTTTGAAGAAATCAACTGCGGGAGCAATTATTAGGAAATGGAAGACATACAAGAGCACTGATAATCTCCCTCGATCTGGGGCTCCACGCAAGATCTCACCCCGTGGGGTCAAAATTATCACAAGAACGGTGAGCAAAAATCCCAGAACCACATGGGGGGACCTAGTGAATGACCTGCAGAGAGCTGGGACCAAAGTAACAAAGCCTACCATCAGTAACACACTACGCCACCAGGGACTCAAATCCTGCAGTGCCAGACGTGTCCCCCTGCTTAAGCCACTACATGTCCAGGCCCGTCTGAAGTTTGCTAGAGAGCATTTGGATGATCCAGAAGAAGATTGGGAGAATGTCATATGGTCAGATGAAACCAAAATATAACTTTTTGGTAAAAACTAAATTTGTCGTGTTTGGAGGACAAAGAATGCTGAGTTGCATCCAAAGAACACCATACCTACTGTGCAGCATGGGGGTGGAAACATCATGCTTTGGGGCTGTTTTTCTGCAAAGGGACCAGGACGACTGATCCGTGTAAAGGAAAGAATGAATGGGGCCATGTATCGAAAGATTTTGAGTGAAAACCTCCTTCCATCAGCAAGGGCATTGAAGATTAAACGTGGCTGGGTCTTTCAGCATGACAATGATCCCAAACACACCGCCCGGGCAACAAAGGAGTGGCTTCGTAAGAAGCATTTCAAGGTCCTGGAGTGGCCTAGCCAGTCTCCAGATCTCAACCCCATAGAAAATCTTTGGAGGGAGTTGAAAGTCCGTGTTGCCCAGCAACAGCCCCAAAACATCACTGCTCTAGAGGAGATCTGCATGGAGGAATGGGCCAAAATACCAGCAACAGTGAGTGAAAACCTTGTGAAGACTTACAGAAAACGTTTGACCTCTGTCATTGCCAACAAAGGGTATATAACAAAGTATTGAGAAACTTTTGTTATTGACCAAATACTTATTTTCCACCATAATATGCAAATAAATTAATTACAAAATCATACAATGTGATTTTTAAAATATTTTTTCCTCATTTTGTCTGTCATAGTTGAAGTGTACCTATGGTGAAAGTTACAGGCCTCTCATCTTTTTAAGTGGGAGAACTTGCACAATTGGTGGCTGACTAAATACTTTTTTGCCCCACTGTATGTACTGTATTTTATACCATCTACTGCACCTTTTTTTACGTGTTATTTCTTACATTGGTACCCCAGGTCATCTTAGGTTTCATTACATACAGTCGAGAAGAACTACTGAACATAAGAGCAGCGTCAACTCACCATCAGTACGACCAAGAATATGACTTTCGCGAAGCGGACCCTGTGTTCTGCCTTTCACCCAGGACAATGGAATGGATCCCAGCCGGCAACCCCAAAAAACGACTTTGAAAAAGGGGAAAACGAAGCGGTCTTCTGGTCAGACTCCGGAGACGGGCACATCGTGCACCACTCCCTAGCATTCTCCTCGCCAATGTCCAGTCTCTTGACAACAAGGTTGATGAAATCCGAGCAAGGGTAGCATTCCAGAGGGACATCAGAGACTGTGACGTTCTTTGCTTCACGGAAACATGGCTCACTGGAGAGACGCTATCGGAGACGGTGCAGCCAGCTGGTTTCTCTACGCATCGCGCCGACAGAAACAAACATCTTTCTGGTAAGAAGAGGGGCGGGGGCGTATGCTTTATGGTTAACGTGACGTGGTGTGGCCAAAACAACATACAGGAACTCAAGTCCTTCTGTTCACCTGATTTAGAATTCCTCACAATCAATTGTAGACTTCATTATCTACCAAGGGAATTCTCTTCGATTATAATCACAGCCGTATATATTCCCCCCCAAGCAGACACATCGATGGCTCTGAACAAACTTTATTTGACTCTTTGCAAACTGGAATCCATATATCCGGAAGCTGCATTCATTGTAGCTGGGGATTTTAACAAGGCTAATCTGAAAACAAGACTCCCTAAATTTTATCAGCATATTGATTGCGCAACCAGGGCAGGAAAAACCTTGGATCATTGCTATTCCAACTTCCGCGACGCATATAAGGCCCTGCCCCGCCCTCCTTTCGGAAAAGCTGACCACGACTCCATTTTGTTGATCCCTGCCTACAGACAGAAACTAAAACAAGAAGCTCCCGCGCTGAGGTCTGTTCAACGCTGGTCCGACCAATCTGATTCCACACTCCAAGACTGCTTCCATCACGTGGACTGGGATATGTTCCGTATTGCGAGTTCATTAGAACTTGCGTTGAAGATGTTGTTCCCATAGCAACAATTAAAACATTCCCAAACCAGAAACCGTGGATTGATGGCAGCATTCGCGTGAAACTGAAAGCACGAACCACTGCTTTTAATCAGGGCAAGGTGACTGGAAACATGACCGAATACAAACAGTGTAACTATTCCCTCCGCAAGGCAATCAAACAAGCTAAGCGTCAGTATAGAGACAAAGTAGAATCTCAATTCAACGGCTCAGATACAAGAGGTATGTGGCAGGGTCTACAGTCAATCACGGATTACAAAAAGAGAACCAGCACCGTCACGGACCAGGATGTCTTGCTCTCAGGCAGACTAAACTTTTTTGCCCGCTTTGAGGACAATACAGTGCCACTGACACTGCCCGCAACTAAAACATGCGGACTCTCCTTCACTGCAGCCGACGTGAGGAAAACATTTAAACGTGTCAACCCTCGCAAGGCTGCAGGCCCAGACGGCATCCCCAGCCGCGCCCTCAGAGCATGCGCAGACCAGCTGGCTGGTGTGTTTATGGACATATTCAATCAATCCCTATCCCAGTCTGTTGTTCCCACATGCTTCAAGAGGGCCACCATTGTTCCTGTTCCCAAGAAAGCTAAGGTAACTGAGCTAAACGACTACCGCCCCGTAGCACTCACTTCCGTCATCATGAAGTGCTTTGAGAGACTAGTCAAGGACCATATCACCTCCACCCTACATGACACCCTAGACCCACTCCAATTTGCTTACCGCCCAAATAGGTCCACAGACGATGCAATCTCAACCACACTGCACACTGCTCTAACCCATCTGGACAAGAGGAATACCTATGTGAGAATGCTGTTCATTGACTACAGTTCAGCATTTAACACCATAGTGCCCTCCAAGCTCGTCATCAAGCTCGAGACCCTGGGTCTCGACCCCGCCCTGTGCAACTGAGTACTGGACTTCCTGACGGGCCGCCCCCAGGTGGTGAGGGTACGCAACAATATCTCCACCCCGCTGATCCTCAACACTGGGGCCCCACAAGGGTGCGTTCTGAGCCCTCTCCTGTACTCCCTGTTCACCCACGACTGCGTGGCCACGCACGCCTCCAACTCAATCATCAAGTTTGCGGACGACACAACAGTGGTAGGCTTGATTACCAACAACGACGAGACGGCCTACAGGGAGGAGGTGAGGGCCCTCGGAGTGTGGTGTCAGGAAAATAACCTCACACTCAACGTCAACAAAACTAAGGAGATGATTGTGGACTTCAGGAAACAGCAGAGGGAACACCCCCCTATCCACATCGATGGAACAGTAGTGGAGAGGGTAGTAAGTTTTAAGTTCCTCGGCGTACACATCACAGACAAACTGAATTGGTCCACCCACACAGACAGCATCGTGAAGAAGGCGCAGCAGCGCCTCTTCAACCTCAGGAGGCTGAAGAAATTCGGCTTATCACCAAAAGCACTCACAAACTTCCACAGATGCACAATCGAGAGCATCCTGTCGGGCTGTATCACCGCCTGGTACGGCAACTGCTCCGCCCACAACCGTAAGGCTCTCCAGAGGGTAGTGAGGTCTGCACAACGCATCACCGGGGGCAAACTACCTGCCCTCCAGGACACCTACACCACCCGATGTCACAGGAAGGCCATAAAGATCATCAAGGACAGCAACCTTCCGAGCCACTGCCTGTTCACCCCGCTATCATCCAGAAGGCGAGGTCAGTACAGGTGCATCAAAGCTGGGACCGAGAGACTGAAAAACAGCTTCTATCTGAAGGCCATCAGACTGTTAAACAGCCACCACTAACATTGAGTGGCTGCTGCCAACACACTGACTCAACTCCAGCCACTTTAATAATGGGAATTGATGGGAAATGATGTAAAATATATCACTAGCCACTTTAAACAATGCTACCTAATACAATGTTCCCTACATTATTCATCTCATATGTATATGTATATACTGTACTCTCTATCATCTACTGCATCCTTATGTAATACATGTATCACTAGCCACTTTAACTATGCCACTTTGTTTACATACTCATCTCATATGTATATACTGCACTCAATACCATCTACTGCATCTTGCCTATGCCGCTCTGTACCATCACTCATTCATATATCTTTATGTACATATTCTTTATCCCCTTACACTTGTGTCTATAAGGTAGTAGTTTTGGAATTGTTAGCTAGATTACTTGTTGGTTATTACTGCATTGTCAGAACTAGAAGCACAAGCATTTTGCTACACTCGCACTAACATTTGCTTACCATGTGTATGTGACAAATAAAATTTGATTTGATTTGGACTATGTGTATATGACCAATAACATTTGATTTGCTGTAGTCATGGCTCCCTCTATCCCCTGAATAGCCTCAGTCACTCACCATTTTGTTTTCCCATATCCAAACCCTTCAAATCTAGGTAAGAGCTAATGAATCAGGGAATGAACCGGAACCAGATCTTAGTTGATTAGAGAAGTAATGAGAGCTTATTGTTATGGATAACACAAGTTTGTTGGTTTTGTATTACAGGTTAACAAACACATTTATCTCTTTATTACATTGGTACTGCAGATCCCCTTCTTTCCCCTTGATGTCCCTGTACTCTCTATAATGCATGACATGTATAGCTTTGGCTATTCATAGATACGATTATATAAAATAAACATATTATAATGTACATTCAAAGTTCTTTCATGGACATTTTTTAAACTGTGGTTTTATGGTGAAGGACATGAAGGCCCCTGGAACTTGATTGAAGTGGTGGTGATTGATCACTTCAGGCACGTCTTTGAAAGGAAAATGCATTTTTAACCAAAGAAACAAAGTCATACTCCTGTTGGATGGAACTATGTGCTTTCTTAAAAATGGGATATTTCTTTGATTACACTACTGATCCTACAGGGCACTTCAGGTGTACTTTACCAAGCCTGTAGTCCCTGGCACTGGCTCTACTCTGTAGGGTCTGTCCACTCTGTAGGGTCTGTCCACACTGTCTACCCTGTAGGGTCTGTCCACACCGTCCACTCTGTAGGGTCTGTCCACTCTGTAGGGTCTGTCCACTCTGTAGGGTCTGTCCACTCTGTAGGGTCTGTCCACACTGTCTACCCTGTAGGGTCTGTCCACACCGTCCACTCTGTAGGGTCTGTCCACTCTGTAGGGTCTGTTCAATCTGTAGGGTCTGTCCACACTGTCCACTCTGTAGGGTCTGTCCACACCGTCCACTCTGTAGGGTCTATTCACTCTGTAGGGTCTATTCACTCTGTAGGGTCTATTCCACTCTGTAGGGTCTGTCCACTCTGTAGGGTCTGTCCACACTGTAGGGTCTGTCCACACTGTCCACTCTGTAGGGTCTGTCCACACTGTCCACTCTGTAGGGTCTGTCCACTCTGTAGGGTCTGTCCACACTGTCCACTCTGTAGGGTCTGTCCACACCGTCCACTCTGTAGGCTCTGTCTGTCACACCGTCCACTCTGTAGGGTCTGTCCACTCTGTAGGGTCTGTCCACACTGTCCACTCTGTAGGGTCTGTCCACACCGTCCCACTCTGTAGGTTCTATTCACTCTGTAGGGTCTGTCCACTCTGTAGGGTCTGTCCACACTGTCCACTCTGTAGGGTCTGTCCACACCGTCCACTCTGTAGGGTCTGTCCACTCTGTAGGGTCTGTCCACACTGTCTACCCTGTAGGGTCTGTCCACACTGTCCACTCTGTAGGGTCTGTCCACACTGTCCACTCTGTAGGGTCTGTCCACACCGTCCACTCTGTAGGGTCTGTCCACTCTGTAGGGTCTGTCCACACTGTCCACTCTGTAGGGTCTGTCCACACCGTCCACTCTGTAGGGTCTATTCCACTCTGTAGGGTCTGTCCACTCTGTAGGGTCTGTCCACTCTGTAGGGTCTGTCCACACTGTCTACCCTGTAGGGTCTGTCCACACCGTCCACTCTGTAGGGTCTATTCACTCTGTAGGGTCTGTCCACTCTGTAGGGTCTGTCCACTCTGTAGGGTCTGTCCACTCTGTAGGGTCTATTCACTCTGTAGGGTCTGTCCATTCTGTAGGGTCTGTCCACACTGTCCACTCTGTAGGGTCTGTCCACTCTGTAGGGTCTGTCGTAGGGTCTGTCCACTCTGTAGGGTCTGTCCACACTGTCCACTCTGTAGGGTCTGTCCACTCTGTAGGCTCTGTCCACTCTGTAGGGTCTGTCCACACTGTCTACCCTGTAGGGTCTGTCCACACCGTCCACTCTGTAGGGTCTATTCACTCTGTAGGGTCTGTCCACTCTGTAGGGTCTGTCCACTCTGTAGGGTCTGTCCACTCTGTAGGGTCTGTCCACTCTGTAGGGTCTGTCCACAGGGTGTCCACTCTGTAGGGTCTGTCCACTCTGTAGGGTCTGTCCACACTGTCTACCCTGTAGGGTCTGTCCACACTGTCCACTCTGTAGGGTCTGTCCACACTGTCCACTCTGTAGGGTCTGTCCACACTGTCCACTCTGTAGGGTCTGTCCACACCGTCCACTCTGTAGGGTCTGTCCACACCGTCCACTCTGTAGGGTCTGTCCACACTGTCCACTCTGTAGGGTCTGTCCACACTCTGTAGGGTCTGTCCACTGTAGGGTCTGTAGGGTCTGTCCACACTGTCCACTCTGTAGGGTCTGTCCACACTCGTCCACTCTGTAGGGTCTGTCCACTCTGTAGGGTCTGTCCACACCGTCCACTCTGTAGGGTCTGTCCACTCTGTAGGCTCTGTCCACACTGTCCACTCTGTAGGGTCTGTCCACACCGTCCACTCTGTAGGGTCTATTCACTCTGTAGGGTCTGTCCACTCTGTCCACTGTCCACTGTAGGGTCTGTCCACACTGTCCACTCTGTAGGGTCTGTCCACACCGTCCACTCTGTAGGGTCTGTCCACTCTGTAGGGTCTGTCCACACTGTCCACTCTGTAGGGTCTGTCCACACTGTCCACTCTGTAGGGTCTGTCCACTCTGTAGGGTCTGTCCACTCTGTAGGGTCTGTCCACTCTGTAGAGTCTGTCCACACTGTCTACCCTGTAGGGTCTGTCCACACTGTCCACTCTGTAGGGTCTGTCCACACCGTCCACTCTGTAGGGTCTCTGTCCACACCGTCCACTCTGTAGGGTCTGTCCACTCTGTAGGGTCTGTCCACACTGTCCACTTTGTAGGGTCTGTCCACACTGTCCACTCTGTAGGGTCTGTCCACACTGTCCACTCTGTAGGGTCTGTCCACTCTGTGTAGGGTCTGTCCACTCTGTAGGGTCTGTCCACACTGTCTACCCTGTAGGGTCTGTCCACACCGTCCACTCTGTAGGGTCTGTCCACTCTGTAGGGTCTGTCCACTCTGTAGGGTCTGTCCACTCTGTAGGGTCTGTCCACTCTGTCTGGGGTCTATTCACTCTGTAGGGTCTGTCCACTCTGTAGGGTCTGTCCACACTGTCCACTCTGTAGGGTCTGTCCACTCTGTAGGGTCTGTCCACACTGTCCACTCTGTAGGGTCTGTCCACACTGTCCACTCTGTAGGGTCTGTCCACTCTGTAGGCTCTGTCCACTCTGTAGGGTCTGTCCACACTGTCTGTCACTGTCCTGTAGGGTCTGTCCACACCGTCCACTCTGTAGGGTCTATTCACTCTGTAGGGTCTGTCCACTCTGTAGGGTCTGTCCACTCTGTAGGGTCTGTCCACTCTGTAGGGTCTGTCCACTCTGTAGGGTCTGTCCACTCTGTAGGGTCTGTCCACACTGTCCACTCTGTAGGGTCTGTCCACACTGTCCACTCTGTAGGGTCTGTCCACTCTGTAGGGTCTGTCCACACTGTCTACCCTGTAGGGTCTGTCCACACCGTCCACTCTGTAGGGTCTGTCCACACTGTCCACTCTGTAGGGTCTGTCCACACCGTCCACTCTGTAGGGTCTGTCCACACCGTCCACTCTGTCCACACTGTCTGTCCACACCGTCCACTCTGTAGGGTCTGTCCACACTGTCCACTCTGTAGGGTCTGTCCACTCTGTAGGGTCTGTCCACTCTGTAGGGTCTGTCCACACTGTCCACTCTGTAGGGTCTGTCCACACCGTCCACTCTGTAGGGTCTGTCCACTCTGTAGGGTCTGTCCACACCGTCCACTCTGTAGGGTCTGTCCACTCTGTAGGGTCTGTCCACACTGTCCACTCTGTAGGGTCTGTCCACACCGTCCACTCTGTAGGGTCTATTCACTCTGTAGGGTCTGTCCACTCTGTAGGGTCTGTCCACTCTGTCCACTCTGGGTCTGTCCACACTGTCCACTCTGTAGGGTCTGTCCACACCGTCCACTCTGTAGGGTCTGTCCACTCTGTAGGGTCTGTCCACACTGTCCACTCTGTAGGGTCTGTCCACACCGTCCACTCTGTTGGGTCTATTCACTCTGTAGGGTCTGTCCACACTGTCTACCCTGTAGGGTCTGTCCACTCTGTAGGGTCTGTCCACACTGTCCACTCTGTAGGGTCTGTCCACACCGTCCACTCTGTAGGGTCTGTCCACTCTGTAGGCTCTGTCCACTCTGTAGGGTCTGTCCACACCGTCCACTCTGTAGGGTCTATTCACTCTGTAGGGTCTGTCCACTCTGTAGGGTCTGTCCACTCTGTAGGGTCTGTCCACTCTAGGGTCTGTCCACTCTGTAGGGTCTGTCCACTCTGTAGGGTCTGTCCACTCTGTAGGGTCTGTCCACTCTGTAGGGTCTGTCCACACTGTCCACTCTGTAGGGTCTGTCCACACTGTCCACTCTGTAGGGTCTGTCCACACCTGTCCACTCTGTAGGGTCTGTCCACACTGTCCACTCTGTAGGGTCTGTCCACACCGTCCACTCTGTAGGGTCTGTCCACTCTGTAGGGTCTGTCCACACTGTCTACCCTGTAGGGTCTGTCCACTCTGTAGGGTCTGTCCACTCTGTAGGGTCTGTCCACACTGTCCACTCTGTAGGGTCTGTCCACACCGTCCACTCTGTAGGCTCTGTCCACTCTGTAGGGTCTGTCCACACTGTCTACCCTGTAGGGTCTGTCCACACGGTCCACTCTGTAGGGTCTGTCCACACTGTCCACTCTGTAGGGTCTGTCCACTCTGTAGGGTCTGTCCACTCTGTAGGGTCTGTCCACACTGTCCACCCTGTAGGGTCTGTCCACACTGTCCACTCTGTAGGGTCTGTCCACACCGTCCACTCTGTAGGGTCTGTCCACACCGTCCACTCTGTAGGGTCTATTCACTCTGTAGGGTCTGTCCACTCTGTAGGGTCTGTCCACTCTGTAGGGTCTGTCCACACTGTCCACTCTGTAGGGTCTGTCCACACCGTCCACTCTGTAGGGTCTGTTCACACTGCATTGTCTGGAGGCTCTTACAACAACAGCCAACCAGGTACTCTAAACAGGCAGACGGAGGTGTAGTCCAGGCAACAGAGCACATTAGGCAAGTAAAAAATAACAATACTACCATATACCTGCTTGTATCAAAGGCTGTATTCGTTGAAAGGACATGAAGATAGTATTAGCTTCTGCTATGGACAAAAATGTATGCAACCACTACCTTAAGTTGCTCTGGATAAGAGTGTCTGCCAAAGTGTAAATGTATGGAGCAACATTACAGAAGTCTCCATACAGAGAGAAGAATAAGATATGACTGTGGATCCAAACAGCGGGATTCTTTAGCTCTAAACTGTTGCCAGATTTGAGGCCTGACTGATCAACGACTGCTGTGATGTGAATGTCTTACCTCTGCCTGGTAGAAATGAAAAGCAAACACTATAATCTCAGTATAATTTCCCCCATTTAATTTCTATAGTACAGGCACTGTCCTTCTTCGGCTTACCTCGTGTTGGCTATGAACTGGACAGTTCTGGACAGAGTCTGTCTCAACTAGCCAAACAGCGGGGTCTGGAAGAGACAGTGGACCTGGTACCAGTGAGTCAGAGGTTCACTAGGAGTGGTGTACAGCCACACTGTCATCCTGCAGAGAGAAAAGTAAGCTGTATGGTCTACACATGTTGCATTTGGCGCATGTGACAAAGTTTGATTTGATTTGAAAAGTCCCTGTGACTTTACATTGACAGGAAACCCGCTAGGCTGGGTTCACAGCCCAGTTCCAGTAGGACCTGGAGCTGTGGGTGGCTGATTACATTGGCATATCACAGTTTTGGGAGAAACGTCTAACTCCCTACAGTTCTACACATTTTGCCATGGGACAGAGAGAAAAATGTGCAATGTTATAGCCAATCTCATGCTGAGAAATTTGCATTTTTAAAACTAAATTCCTGTTCTACTTTTTATTAGATTTTTTTGTTTTGGAGCTCATTTCCTGTTCATTTTTTTGTTTTTTTTGCCATGGCAAAAAACATGACTTGTTCATATGTTGTGTTTTTTTTCTCTCGCCAGAAGCTGGAGCGTTCATGGTGCTTGATGTAGAGCTGCTCGTCAGTGAAGGGAGCCAGATGCATGTCACTATAGTTTGGTAACATACCTGAACAGATAAAGAGAAGAAGTGAGACATTTCATCAGCAAAACATAACCAGAGATGTTCTAATAATGCCCCCTTGATAGACTTTCACAAAACTATTCACAGGTTGATGGCAGCATGGGAAATGGCATCTCTTTCCATGTTGGAACTGAACCAAATATTGTCTATTCTATTGACAAGATAGTCGAGGGACCACTCCAACAATGGAAATACATGTTCTCAAAGATGGGTGGCAAGTGAGATCAGGTGGGACCATTCTAGCCAATGAGAGGGCAAATACGCATGTGAACAACTGGCCATAGAGATAGATGACTCATCTTTGTATCTGTATGGCGATGTCCATGCTAAAATGGGTTATATTTTTTAAAGTTGTTGCAATGCCACGTGAGTCCACTTATATCAATGCATTTGTAAAAACCTAACCATTATGAAACTTCTATTCAATCAAATAAGTCCCAGGTAGCAAATGAGCAATTCATTTTTTTGGGACCAAATTTGACACTCATTGACCCCCATACAAAAATTCCTCATCTCGTGGGCATGTTTTCGTGGACAGGTTTTGGGTGGAGTAAAACCTCTCGCTTTTCCTCTCTGACTGAACTGACCCATGGGTTTGAGCCACATCCTGGAGTGAAGGTAGCTCTCCAGCATCCTCTCGTTCAGCAGCATGTGACAATAGGCTCTGAGATCAAATCAAATCAAATCAAATCAAATTTTATTTGTCACATACACATGGTTAGCAGATGTTAATGCGAGTGTAGCGAAATGCTTGTGCTTCTAGTTCCGACAATGCAGTAATAACGAGCAAGTAATCTAACTAACAATTCCAAAAAAAACTACTGTCATACACAGTGTAAGGGGATAAAGAATATGTACATAAGGATATATGAATGAGTGATGGTACAGAGCAGCATAGGCAAGATACAGTAGATGATATCGAGTACAGTATATACATATGAGATAAGTATGTAAACCAAGTGGCATAGTTAAAGTGGCTAGTGATACATGTATTACATAAGGATGCAGTCGATGATATAGAGTACAGTATCAACGTATGCATATGAGATGAACAATGTAGGGTAAGTAACATTATATAAGGTAGCATTGTTTAAAGTGGCTAGTGATATATTTACATCATTTCCCATCGATTCCCATGATTAAAGTGGCTGGAGTAGAGTCAGTGTCATTGACAGTGTGTTGGCAGTAGCCACTCAATGTTAGTGGTGGCTGTTTAACAGTCTGATGGCCTTGAGATAGAAGCTGTTTTTCAGTCTCTCGGTCCCAGCTTTGATGCACCTGTACTGACCTCGCCTTCTGGATGGCAGCGGGGTGAACAGGCAGTGGCTCGGTGGTTGATGTCCTTGATGATCTTTATGGCCTTCCTGTAGCATCGGGTGGTGTAGGTGTCCTGGAGGGCAGGTAGTTTGCCCCCCTGGTGATGCGTTGTGCAGACCTCACTACCCTCTGGAGAGCCTTAAACAGTTCGGTTGAGGGCGGTGCAGTTGCCATACCAGGCGGTGATACAGCCCGCCAGGATGCTCTCGATTGTGCATCTGTAGAAGTTTGTGAGTGCTTTTGGTGACAAGTCCCTGAATTTCTTCAGCCTCCTGAGGTTGAAGAGGCGCTGCTGCGCCTTCCTCACGATGCTGTCTGTGTGAGTGGACCAATTCAGTTTGTCTGTGATGTGTATGCCGAGGAACTTAAAACTTGCTTACCCTCTCCACTACTGTTCCATCGATGTGGATGGGGGTGTTCCCTCTGCTGTTTCCTGAAGTCCACAATCATCTCCTTAGTTTTGTTGACGTTGAGTGTGAGGTTATTTTCCTGACACCACACTCCGAGGGCCCTCACCTCCTCCCTGTTGGCCGTTTTTTTCGTTGTTGGTAATCAAGCCTACCACTGTTGTGTCGTCCGCAAACTTGATGATTGAGTTGGAGGCGTGCATGGCCACGCAGTCGTGGGTGAACAGGGAGTACAGGAGAGGGCTCAGAACGCACCCTTGTGGGGCCCCAGTGTTGAGGATCAGCGGGGAGGAGATGTTGTTGCCTACCCTCACCACCTGGGGCATCCCGTCAGGAAGTCCAGTACCCAGTTGCACAGGGCGGGGTCGAGACCCCGGTCGAGACCCCTCAAAGCACTTCATGATGACGGATGTGAGTGCTACGGGGCGGTAGTCGTTTAGCTCAGTTACCTTAGCTTTTTTGGGAACAGGAACACATCCATCTGCTCAGGGCACAACAGCTCCTCAATCTTCCCAGCCAGGACTATGATCCTATCTGAGAGACGATTGCTCTTGACCAGCATCTGAAGGGGAATCAGAAAACATAAGGTCAAATTAAATGAAGGGTTCTGTTTGCGTCAGATGGATTTCTGTTACTAAAAATCCATTGCACTCCTGAGGCTTTGATAAAGACATTCATCTGCTGGCTAAAAGTAGAGAGGATAATCCGCTGTTGACAAATTATGTTTTGGTAAACCCTCAAGCATGCAAACTCTCCCTCAAAGTGCTCTGGTACAGTACACTTGCCTGCTGTGTAAACAGTGAGTTGCTTTATTGACGCGAGAGCTGCTGGGCAGCTGCTCCACACACACTGAGTGAGTGGGACAGACTGCTGGGTCTTTAGATTTGTGAGAGACTGAAGCATAGAGTGTATTATACTTAAACCAGGTGAAGCTGGCCAGGCAATATTCTCTGACTGGGAGTGTGATGGAGCCTCTCTTAAAGTGTTTCAATAAGGCATTGTATTGACCAATGAGAGGCTTTGAAGCCACCGGTCGTCCATATTGGCACTCCTCAAAAGACACAGTCCCCCATAGGTATGAGTGGAATTCTACAGTAATTGAATGTTTCAAGGACAAAATAACATGTATTTAAGTATGCATTAAGAGATCTGTAATATAATAAATGTGGCAAAAACAAATAGACATTAAATGTGTTTCTATTTTCAGAAATATTTTTTACAATGTTGAGTGCCAAAACAGAGCCCGCTTTCAGCCATCTTGTGTATAAATCAGGGGTGTAACTTTCACAGGGGGCATGTCCCCCCTCATTCTAAAATTGCATTTTGGCCACCCCCCCAGTTTTATAATTGGAATGTGATGCAAACTAGGCAACGGTGTGCTTTAGGACCATGCGGACGCCTCTGAGCGGTCGGGTGACGCTGTTTGGAGTGTTTATCTGACAATTTTGCTATAATAAAACCCAAGTTGCGCTCCTGCTATAATTCATTGGTTGGTTCTCTCGGTGTTGTTCGTCATCCCAGAGAGTGGCAGAGCATCCTTCCTGTATTTCCAGACTTTGACCTGTGGAGTGTTCCTGTGAGGCTGTGTCCCATGCACATGCATACTGACGCTGGCCAAGCATCCACAGGGGTGGTCCCAGGCTCACACTATTTATATAGACCGCAGCTTAGGCAGACAGTATGATAGGGATTCAGCCTGCTCAGATAGACCATGCAATCACCCCAACAGGAATACATTATGGAGGTCCGCAATTCTTTTTTTGTATTGCATTTGTCAACTGAGTATAGGGTTCTGCTATTGGCCGATAAGCTGCAATGTGGTCCCTTGTTTACTTTCTTCCACAGGAGGCTGCTGAGGGGAGGATGGCTCATAATAATGGCCGGAACGGCGCAAATGGAATAAAATCAAACATCTGGAAACCATGTTTGATGTATTTGATACCAGTCATTACAACGAGCCTGTTCTCCCCAATTAAGGTGCCACCAACCTCCTGTAGAAGGGACACATCTGGTTGCGGTCTAGAAACACCAGTAAAGCAGCAGAAATATAATAGTATGAACTATGCCTGACTGCTAAGCTAGAGGCCATCCATGAAAATATGTTCCCTTCACCCCCAAGCTGGTTTCTGGGCCAAGAGTAGCCTCAAGTCATTATACCCTCAGAATTTCATGCTCTGTGTGCGAAGCAGGAGGTCCGTGTTATAGGGGCTGTTCTGTTCTGGAGGTGTGACTCTCTGAGATAGTGTTTCCAGGGCTGTGCGATTTTTATCAAGGGTTTGTTCTTCTCTCCATGTAGACACCATGAGGTTATGACACAGGTGATTAGGACTGTGATAAGTGATTCATCATCTTTACCCGGGACTTATTGGGCCAAGCAATACAAATTACTTTTATTCACTGGTCAAAGCTCTAAGATTTTCCTTTCTCTTTCTAGGCTTGAGTGGTTAAAGCTGCTGAAACAGCAAAAACATCAATCCGATTTCAAAGCAGCACAGAGCGTTCAATTTTCACAACAGACCAATGATGTTATTGAAGTTAACACCTATTTATCATACAGTACACACCTTTGAGGAATTATTAAGAGTTCTGGTGTTATAGATTGAAAATGGTGCATGCTAAAGTGCAAAAGGATGCTAATTTATAATTTCCTTTCACATTTCCTGGAAAGGTTGATAGGAACATAATCAGATCAGCAGAAAAACAGACCCCTTTACTACCTCTGCAAATTTGGCAACAGGGCTGACCTCCACAGCATACACCCTCTTTGCTCCTGCCTGGATGATGGAGAAACATCAAGTACTACCTGGCTACAAGAAGGAGCCAGACGTTTCATCTACATGCAGTAACAGACAATCAGGTTCTGGTTACTCTGACTTCAAGGACAAGGTAAGTCTCCTTTAGCAGAATGGCCTTCTGATATGTGGCTGTCCTCAAATAATCCTGCAGCATATTCTGTTGTGATAGACAGCCGTAAAACTACATTGTAAAGGAGGAACGAGTTTAGTCACAACCTAGTACACCACCAGTATGTCTCTCTGAAGGCCTGGTTGATTGGTACAGTAAAGCTACCTGGAAGTACTGCAGGGCAGAGGAGTCCTCTGTTCTCTGGTCAAACACAACCCAGCAGCAAGACAGCAGTCTATCTTCTCTTCTCAGCTGTCTGAACCGTTATCTTCCTTCTCAGCTGTCTAAACCGTTATCTTCCCTTCTCAGCTGTCTGAACCGTTATCTTCCCTTCTCAGCTGTCTGAACCATTATCTTCCCTTCTCAGCTGTCTGAACCATTATCTTCCCTTCTCAGCTGTCTGAACCGTTCTTCCCTTCTCATCTTCCCTTCTCAGCTGTCTGAACCGTTATCTTCCCTTCTCAGCTGTCTGAACCGTTATCTTCCCTTCTCAGCTGTCTGAACCGTTATCTTCCCTTCTCAGCTCTGTCTTCCCTTCTCAGCTGTCTGAACCATTATCTTCCTTCTCAGCTGTCTGAACCGTTATCTTCCCTTCTCAGCTGTCTGAACCGTTATCTTCCTTCTCAGCTGTCTGAACCGTTATCTTCCTTCTCAGCTGTCTGAACCGTTATCTTCCTTCTCAGCTGTCTGAACCGTTCTTCCTTCTCATCTTCCCTTCTCAGCTGTCTGAACCGTTATCTTCCTTCTCAGCTGTCTGAACCGTTATCTTCCTTCTCAGCTGTCTGAACCGTTCTTCCCTTCTCAGCTGTCTGATCTTCCTTCTCAGCTGTCTGAACCATTATCTTCCCTTCTCAGCTGTCTTCCTTCTCAGCTGTCTGAACCGTTATCTTCCCTTCTCAGAACCGTTATCTTTCCAGCTTCTCAGCTGTCTGAACCGTTCTTCCCTTCTCAGCTGTCTGATCTTCCTTCTCAGCTGTCTGAACCTTCCTTCTCAGCTGTCTGAACCGTTATCTTCCTTCTCAGCTGTCTGAACCGTTCTTCCCTTCTCATCTTCTGAACCGTTCTTCCTTCTCAGCTGTCTGAACCGTTATCTTCCCTTCTCAGCTGTCTGAACCGTTATCTTCCTTCTCAGCTGTCTGAACCGTTATCTTCCTTCTCAGCTGTCTGAACCGTTATCTTCCTTCTCAGCTGTCTGAACCGTTATCTTCCTTCTCAGCTGTCTGAACCGTTATCTTCCTTCTCAGCTGTCTGAACCGTTATCTTCCTTCTCAGCTGTCTGAACCGTTATCTTCCTTCTCAGCTGTCTGAACCGTTATCTTCCTTCTCAGCTGTCTGAACCGTTATCTTCCCTTCTCAGCTGTCTGAACCGTTATCTTCCTTCTCAGCTGTCTGAACCGTTATCTTCCCTTCTCAGCTGTCTGAACCATTATCTTCCCTTCTCAGCTGTCTGAACCGTTATCTTCCCTTCTCAGCTGTCTGAACCGTTATCTTCCCTTCTCACTGTGTGTTCTGAATGGGCTCAGGCAGCCAACAGTTATGAGGAAAGACTGGGTGCCCACCCGACAACAATCTGTTTCCCTGGTGACTGAATTTGAAAACAGATCCCGTCACCTGTACTGGAGAGAACCCACAACAGACAGTTCATTCAAATACAAGATAAAGTCACAGTTTTCTGTCTCATTCATTGTCCTGAGTCATCTGCTCTGAGTCCCATTACCAAAGTCCCAGTACAAATTAAACTGTCAGTAAAGGAACCATAACTAAAGACTTCTCCCCAGAGGAGCTGTCTGTCAAGCAGGTGGGCAGGAAGCTGAGAGTCAGTGGGAAGACAGAGAAGAAGCCGGATGATGGGGAAGGCGCTTACTCTTCCAGATGCCAGGAGTTCAGACAGGAATTTGATCTGCCTGATGGGGTGAATCCTGAGACTGTCACCTGCTCCCTGGATCATGATGGGAAGCTCCACATCGAGGCTCGAAAGAATCCATCATCTGCTGAGGAGGTGGCTGAGAGAGTGGTGCCCATCAACTGTAGCCTGGATGTGAAGATGCCACAATTCCTCAGCTCACAGACAGAGGGCAGCAACATAGACACTCAGAGGAATCAATATCTCAGCAAAAAGTTGATAGCCTAAAGACTGAACCTATTTTCACTTCAAATCTCATCTTTCAATTTTTGTCATGTTTTTTTATAACATTATCTCTGAAATGTTGTGTTCATATGTGTTGTTTTGTTACCCAATAAAATGTAAACTAAATGTATTTTTGTGTACCAATAAAAAGCACCAACAGTACTTATAACAGTTGTTTTGAGCTTATTTCACATACAATATTTCAGTCCCAGTCTTTGGCAAGTCATTGAAAAGGACCTACTGTAACCCTGACAAAGGTCTGAGAAAACCCAAATATGTTGTGTCATAGTCCTGATTTATATTCAGTCCTCTAGCGTCTCCTCCAAAAGCTCAGTGGATTTAATCTGATGCCATGGTTTAGGAATACAGTAACACATTTTTCTCTTATGACATCTTCCCATATGTTCCTTAAAATTGATTGGCCATGGCAATAGTCTGTGTCCAGATCAAGTGCCCCTTTAAACAGTTAATTAACTTGGAGAAGTTGCTGGAAACATCCCACAAATAGAATCTTAACAGTTCTTCTACAGTCAAATCGAGCATATTATTGCATTACAGGTGATGACTAATTATGCTACTCAATACACACTATGAATAATCTTTTGGTTGTGTGATCTTCTCTCTCAACAACCACATAGCTGTATTTAGAGACAGAGTAAGGAAGCAATGTCGTCAGTGGGGGTGTAAATTTCAGGGTCACATCTGACGAGTGTTGAGGGAAGTTAAATACTGACTGAAGCTATATTAATGTAGTTACTGCAAGTCATATCAATAAGGGGAACAGATTGCTGAAGTGCACTTGTAATTCATTCTATGTCTATCACTCAAGGCAAAACCATATATTAGATTTGTTATCTTCATAAGCACAGTGATATAAGGAATACTTTGGATTTGTTGTCAGGGGAAAAGGTTATTCAGGAACAGAAAATGGCAGCATGTCAAAGCAGCTGTTATAGATTCCTTTCTAACTTTGTAGGACGTTATGTGCCCCTGCGACTCCGACCTGCTTCTGTGGTCACTCTGTAAATAGAGCAAAGATATATCCCAGAGGCATTTGGCAGTTCGACTGCAGTATTACCAGGGGCTTGTTTTGGAGTATGACAGAAGTTGCGTAGTCATAACACACTAATGTAGCAGTCAAATGGAATGCTACTGGAACTTTCCACTGGACAGGATAAAAGCTGTGAGCCCTAGTCTGCTCTGGACATAAGCTCTCAGAAACACACTCAGAGAGACTAGACCAACAGAGACCAGTAGAAACGACACAGACAGAGTTGATTTGAAGATGCTTTGCCCCAGCATGATGCAGCCTTCCCTCAATCCAATGAGCCCAATGAGCCCCTTCATGGACTTCCACTGGCCCGTTCGCAGTCTCTGGCCAGAGACACGGCCTCTCTTCTTCCAGATGGAGCAGGAAATTATGCGAAATATGCAGGAGATGAGGCACAATATGGAATATATGCAACGACTGCACCAAAAGATTTTTGAAGACATTGAAGGCCCATTATCTTCAACTGACTTCAAGCCCATCTCTTTCCAGATGGGAAAAGAAAACAACCGTTTTGCACTGACACTGGACACTAAAGACTTCTCCCCAGAGGAGCTGTCTGTCAAGCAAGTGGGCAGGAAGCTGAGAGTCAGTGGAAAGACAGAGAAGAAGCAGGATGATGGAAAGGGCTCCTACTCTTACAGATGCCAGGAGTTTAAACAGGAGTTTGATCTGCCTGAAGGTGTGAATCCTGAGACTGTCACCTGCTCTTTGAACGATGGACAGCTACAGATCCAGGCTCCAAAAGTGGTTGCTGTGACAGAAGGCAATGAGAGAGTGGTTCCTATCACTTGCTTACCTGCCATAACCTCACCCGGCGCTGCAGCTGAGAGCACTGCTGTAGAGGCAGAGCCCAAGAAGGACTGATTATGATGACACTGTATCATGATATAACTAATACCATTAACTTTATGGCTGGACAATAATATACAACTCCCATGAATACTAGTCAGTACAGACATCAGTGAATTATCTCGGGTAAATTGCTCTTTGTCAAATTTGACAAATGCAACGTCAATAATTCTCAATGGCATGGAATGTAAAGCCAATGTTTATGCACATTCAATAAATGTATTATTATTATTTTATTTTTTACAATGTTTTGCCTTGTTTGATGTAATTTCGTTATACAAACCAGTATTTCAGTATGTTGCATTTGGGTAATTAATATTTTTCCATTTAAATCGTGTCCCTGAGTTGGTATGATGGGTATGCTCTGGCCTGGTAAACTTTCCATTTCAATAGATGCCTTGAAAATCAAATAGTGGATTAAAAGACAGAGTTTGATTTCATGAAGAGTAATGTAGTTAAACAAAATGGTGTTAGAGTAATGTAGTTAAAAGGTTGTTAGGGTAGTTATAGTAATGTAGTTAAAAGGTTGTAGGGTAGTTAAACAAAATGGTGTTAGATTAATTTAGTTGTGCACAAACCGGTTATGTGTATGTACAGTATGTTATGTGCAAAGAATTAGGAATTATAATAGTGATTTACTAGGATCTGGATCGTTCCGTGTGTGTCTGTCTGTGTTAGTGTCATATTCACAGTGTTCCAATGTGCCAGAGAATATCTGAGTGTCACAGGAGTGGAGTGGTAGCAGTGATTACACCAATCATGTTGTTGTCGTCATGATATCACTGAAGAGATCCTGACATATCTGAACTATTTCTCACAACACTGTAAAAGGTTAAGAGCAGTGTGAACACTGCATATCAAAAAGATGACGAGTAAGAAATTATCCCATGACCTGAACATGTAACTGCAATTAAAGGTCTGGTAAGGTTGTCCTGAACTTACACTGTTTTTCTGATTATTTATGTTAATAATGATATGCTTATATATAAACAAAAAAATATGGGCCTGAATGTTAAATATACTTCCCTCTAACTAACATAATGAAATGGTATATTTCACAAAAATGAATTTAACAACTGTCTTAGAAGTATACTGAACATTTTATTGGGTAACAAAACTACACATTTTATCAAAACATATCATGACATTTAGATAATTCAGTAGAAAAACAAGAAAATCCATAAAGAAGACAGTGTCAGTCTTTAGGCCAGCCTTTAGCCCCTCTATCGATTCTCATTATGTTGATATTAATTGAAGAGTTGATAATGACTGCAATATTATGTATAGATTTGATTGATTCCATTAAATAGCATCTCAGATTGATTGTTACATAACCATAAAAATATAGATTAGAAAATGTAACATCCAGTCAAATAAAAAATAATAATAATAATATGATCATAATAATATGATCAGTCTTTATGTGAAATAGTGTTCTGTTGTTTCTCTTATGTGTCTGAGGTGCTGCCCTCTATGTTGCTGCCCTCTGTCTGTGAGCTTAGGAATTGTGGCATCTTCACATCCAGGCTACAGTTGATGGGCACCACTTTCTCAGCCACCTCCTCAGCAGATGATGGATTCTTTCGAGCCTCGATGTGGAGCTTCCCATCATGATCCAGGGAGCAGGTGACAGTCTCAGGATTCACCCCATCAGGCAGATCAAATTCCTGTCTGAACTCCTGGCATCTGGAAGAGTAAGAGCCTTCCCCATCATCCGGCTTCTTCTCTGTCTTCCCACTGACTCTCAGCTTCCTGCCCACCTGCTTGACAGACAGCTCCTCTGGGGAGAAGTCTTTAGTCTCCAGTGCCAGGGCAAAACCCTCTCTCTCTTTCTCCAGCGTGTAGGAGACTGGTTGGATGACCACAGAGGCTGGGACATGGTCCATCTCTCCAAAGATGTGCTGCTGATGTTTCTCCATTAGCTCCAGACTGCTCTTGATCTCCAGCATGTTTCTCTGCAGTAAATACTGCTGGCAGAGAAGAGGTTGGACCTCTGGCCAAAGACTGCGCACAGGCCAGTAAAAGTCCATCAATGGGCTGAGGGAAGACTGGAATACTCGGGAGCACAACATCTTCAGTCGATGTTAATGTTGAGTCCCCTTGCTCTGAGATTGTACAGTGTTGGTTTTTGTCAAAGCAGTGGGAGTTTCACATCTTTTATATTCTTTCACTTGTAGCTCCAGTGTCTTCAGGAACTTTCCTGTCTTTGCCTAAGTTCTCCACTGGGTGTCACCGTGGGAGTAATTTTCTACATTTGGATGTTCAGTAATAGAATAGGCTGTGCACATATTTCGTCCTTTATCTGTGATGATATTGGGTATATTCTCTATGTGTTTCCCAGCACTCCAGGTCATTAGTACGTCTCCCATAAGTTTTCCTTATACACTCCAAGATTAAAAAAGCATAGGCTTACGTTCAAGTGGGCAGGACCAGAATGGTTGCAGAATGTCAATTTTCACCATTGTAACTATAGACTATAGTTTTCAAATAGCTTTCATTTTTCATATGTAATTTCCAAGGCTATGAATGGCAAGGCAGAACAACTATATAGGCCAACCTGACTGACAGTGATTTCAGCTGCTCATTGAAAATTACATTTCCTATTCAAGTCATGCAAGAAAGCTTTTTTTTCTGAAACGGATATTGCCTGTTAGATATGCTTCATATTCATGCCCATGTCAATATCAGGACAGGCAGCCTAGCAGTGACTCAGGCTACTTGAGATTAAGTGAAAAATGTGATCTGCATAGGGACATATCATGCTTAGTCATTGTGCAGTATGTGCAAACTGAATTTCACTGACTAGAGGAAAATTGTGTTAAGTTTAATGAATTTTCCTTATCTCATAGGACAGACGATTTATGCTATTCTGTGGGTTGCGTACGGTGCAAAAATGTAAAGGTTGATTATATAGTATAGCAGCTATATAGCCTCACCCCGGTTCCCTGCCTAGTCTATTCAAATCGAATTGTATTGGTTAATTGGCTAGTCAATCTGGTTGAAAGAGCAACAATAAACTGTTATAAATAACAAGCTCCTTTATCAGAAATGTGGGATTAAAACAGTAGAAAAATATTAAAACATACTGTTTTGAAAGCCTGTTATGAAAATATTTTTAGGGGCGATTTTCACTGCCGACAATCGAAACCGGAAGTTACAGTTTCCACTTCCAGGAAGTTTAGCCAATATATTTCTTGTTCCCAGTGGGACTGTTGTAAAAATGGCGGCGCCTCGTCGCCCTTCTCATCAGCAACAACAGAGCATATCCTCGCCATCTCGCAGTACTTATCTTTCCCCAACTCCTCCGGGATCTCCTACAGTTCCCGGTGGTGGAGTAATTTTGGCTCCAGCCGGTGCTGAACTAGACAGCGCCGGTGATCAGGAGTTAACTCCGGCTTCCCCCGATATCCCCGCCCCGGCCCTGAGCAGTAGCACCAGCTCCTCTAACGTTAGTACCACCGGGGGTGGCATTAGCGCTGGCCCCAGTCCTGACTCGGGCAGCACTAGCCCCGCGGGCGGCGACTGCGGGACAAGCGGGGCTTTCAGAGAGTTGTTTGAAGCCTGTCGCACTGGGGATGTATCGCGGGTGAAGAGGCTGGTGGATACGGTTAACGTCAATGCCAAGGACATGGCTGGTCGAAAATCCACTCCTCTGCACTTCGCTGCAGGTAGCGTTAACGACGGCGTATTGGCGACCCGTATTGTCATGTTATGCTCACTATGATGAGCTGGTTTGTTTTGCTAGCTAGTAGCTAGCCAACTACTTCGGTAAATAGTTAACTACCTAACTAACAAGTTTTCTGAGGCCAAACTTTTATAGATATCTTGCCCACTCGGTTTGTTAGCTAGTTAACAAACGTTGGTTACAAACTTGGATAGTTAGTTAGCAAATGTTAGGCTAGCTAGATTGTCGAAAGGACCTAGCCAGCTAGTCAAACAAAATGGACTCCCCTTCGGGTACGGGGTGCTATTAGCCAGCAAGTTGTAGTCAGCAAGTTGCAATAAAAAAGTACATGCCCTGTCAAGTAGTCAGGCAGCCAGCGTAATTAATCTAAAAACAATTGTAGATCACTAACTAGCAAGTTGGCTTGGTAAGATATCCTTGTATTAAACAAGGAATTTGGCAGGCAAACAAAAAATACAGAAGTAGATGTGACACACACAACCATTATGTCTTCTCATAATAAGCAAAGGAAATATGTTAAATAATGATAGAAGGTTGTGTTACACTGTATTAGTGACACATTCGTGGCAGGACGTCCTATGGATGGTAAACACACCTTCAAGGCTGCCTCTAGCCTTTTAGGGCCCCTAAGCAAGATTTAGTTGGGGGGGGCTCTCACATATTTTTTAAATATATTTTTTCTATTAAGCAGATTACCTGCAATTGTTTACATTTTAATGACCTTTGCCATCTTAATATGATGTCTGTGTGAGAATGTCTAACACAATCTGTGACCCCCCTGGAGGGCAGGGCCACTGGGCATGTGCCCTGTGTTCCCAGTCAGTATTCTGCCATGATAGGGTTGCACATTTTGGGGAGTTTTCAGAGGTGGAAACTTTCCGTGGGAATATGTGCTAATTAATACCATTTAAATAGAGGTGTTTTTTTTGCATTGGATACATTTACCATATCATATGGAGACAAACCTTTTACCTTATCATAAGTAGATGTAATTGCAAATTATTACGTCTTTCCAATAGAAATAAAAACAATTTAGTTCTGAATTGAATTTTAAGTAAATGAGTTGACTCTTCACATGGGATGATTTCACTTAACAACAAAATAAAGGGAATATTGAATGATCCCCAATGATCCATCGCATCTCCCAAAAACGTTTTCAACATGCATCTGTGAAATGATAGTCGAGAAACTAAAGCTTTGGTTGTCTTCCGCTCAGGCTTCCATGCCTTCTCCCTGGGCCTCCTCTTTCCAACCCTGTTGAGGATGGCTCGTTGTAAGGCTGGCCACCAATTTTTCAACCCTTTTATTGGTCAGCCTATTGCATGCTTTGGTGTGTGTGTGTTCCCAAACAAGGACCAGTTGCGCTCTGAGGCGGCTAATGTTGGTGGGATTTGGAGGATGATTGAGACAACGGGAAAGAGCCTCAGGTCCACAAAGTCCCTTCCACCAGGTGGCTGATGCAATATGGCAGTCGTGCTAACATATCTCATCTCCATCCCAAAGCCCTTGCTTGGAAGTGTACTTTGCCAGACTGCCAAGGCTCAACTTCCCTTGAAAAATTTCCCGAAAGTTTCCGCCCCTTTGCAACCCTAGCCATGATTATTACAAGTTTGATGGCTAGACCACCAATCTAATCTAAAAATGTTTAGATGACATGGCTAATTGAGTGATTGCTTGACGTAACAAGAGAAATTGCTGATGGACAACCAAATTTAGAAATGCACTTGTGTATTCTGCTAGTGTTAATCACAATCGTAAGTTGAGACCATGACTGAGTTCCTAAAATATACTCACAGTTCCTTTGAAAAGTATTCAGACCCCTTGACCTTTTCCACATCTTATTCTAAAATTGATCAATCTATACACTACCCCATAATGATAAAGCAAGAACAGGTTTTTAGAAATTTTTGCGAATGTATAAATAAAAAACGGAGATATTACATTTACATAAGTATTCAGACCCTTTACACAGTGCTTTGTTGAAGCACCTTTGGCAGCGATTACAGCATCGCGTCTTCTTGGGTATGACGCTACAAGCTTGGCACACCTGTTTTTGGGGAGTTTCTCCATTCTGTGCAGATCCTCTCAAGCTCTGTCAGGTTGGATGGGGAGCGTCGCTGCATAGCTATTTTCAGGAAGCTGTTCGATCGTGGTTCAAGTCCGGGCTCTCAAGGACATTCAGAGACTTGTCCCGAAGCCACTCCTGCATTGTCTTGGCTGTGTGCTTAGGGTTGTTGTCCTGTTGGAAGGTGAACCTTTGTCCCAGTCTGAGGTTCTGAGCGCTCTGGAGCAGGTTTTTATCAAGGATCTCTCTGTACTTTGCTCTGTTCATCTCTGCCTCGATCCTGACTGGTCTCACAGTCCCTGCCGCTGAAAAAATCCCCTCAGCATGATGCTGCCACCACCATGCTTCACCGTAGGGATGGTGCCAGGTTTCCTCCAGACGTGATGCTTGACATTCAGGCCAAAGAGAGGTCTGAGAGTCTTTAAGTGCCTCTTGGAAAATGCAAGCAGGCTGTCATGTGCCTTTTACTGAGGAGTGGCTTCCGTCTGGCCACTCTACCATAAAGGTCAGATAGGTGGAGGGCTGCAGACCACACAGAGGAGCTCTGTCAGAGTGACCATCGGGTTCTTGGTCA
Organism: Oncorhynchus tshawytscha; assembly: GCF_018296145.1. Lineage (NCBI taxonomy): Eukaryota > Metazoa > Chordata > Actinopteri > Salmoniformes > Salmonidae > Oncorhynchus > Oncorhynchus tshawytscha. The sequence continues at coordinate 18,394,698 of NC_056437.1, forward strand.
CCTCCCTGACCAAGGCCCTTCTCCCCACGATTTTTCAGTTTGGCCGGGTTGTCAGCTCTGAAAGAGTTTTGGTGGTTCCCAACTAATTCCATTTAAGAATGATGGAGGCCACTGGGTTCTTGGGGACCTTCAATGCTGCAGACATTTTTGGTACACTTCCCCAGATCTGTGCCTCGACACAATCCTGTCTCGGAGCTCTACGGACGATTTCTTCTACCTTATGGCTTGGTTTTTGCTCTAGCATGCACTGTCAACTGTGGGACCTTATATAGACAGGTGTGTGCCTTTCCAAATCATGTCCAGTCAGTTGAATTTACCACAGGTCTGGAATCTAATGAAGTTGTGGAAACATCTCAAAGATGATCTTTGGAAACAGGATGAACCTGTGCTCAATTTCGAGTCTCATAGCAAAGGGTCTGAATACAAAAGTTTGGACACACCTCATTCCAGGGTTTTTCTTTATTTTTACTGCTTTATATGTTGTAGAATTAAAGCGAAGACATCAAAACTATGAAATAACACATATGGAGTCATGTAGTATTACATGTCTTCACTATTTTTCTACAATGTAGGAAATAAAAAAAAATTAAGAAAAACCCTTGAATGAGTAGGTGTTTCCAAACTTTTGACTGGTACTGTATATGTATATGTTTTGGTCAGGAACTGGCCCAGCACACCTGATAATCTTTCCACCGTTTCCTTTACTTTGTAGGATTTGGGAGGAAGGATGTTGTAGAGCACCTCCTTGAGACAGGCGCCAATGTTCACGCCCGTGATGATGGAGGTTTGATCCCTCTGCATAATGCCTGCTCCTTTGGCCACGCTGAGGTGGTCAGCCTGCTCCTCTGTCAGGGTGCTGACCCAAACGCCCGGGACAGCTGGAACTACACACCACTCCACGAGGCTGCCATCAAGGGCAAATTAGACGTGTGCATCGGTAAGAACCGTTTATAAGCCAACATGCAACTTATATGCTTGCTTTGCATCTTGTGCTAACTTAACTAACTTTTTTCAGTTTTATGTAAGATAATATAGGCCTAGCATGTCTTTGAATGCAAATATAAGGTTACTCTGTCATGGATGGCTCAATTACTAGCCTAATGCTTTAGAAGTTGATATGAGATAATGAGAATGCTATGGTCTGCTCTGCTGCTGAGTATTACATCAAGACTTTCAACCAGGTTGTTTTACACTGAGCCCAAAATGTCACCACCTAGTGATTTCATCAATGAGTCACAACCCCAAATGACATAATAGTATTTTCTGACCAGGCCATAACGGTCTGGTCCTGACAGTCTCCCTGTCTGCAGGGAGAGAAACCACATACCATTTGAACATCAGGCCAGAACAGTTTCTCTGGGCAGAAACTAAAGCCTCTTTGTAACTTACTTAGGCCTATGTAATGACAAGATACTTTATCTCCCATCGATGTAATGATATAGTCCTTGCATTTTAGCATCCATTTCTTTTAATTGTGTTCTACTATATTTGTTGGCTCTTGTGTTTGCAGCTGGTTTCTAATTGCTGTCTTTCTACTGTGAAATGAGCAGTGTGGCACAGGGAAGCATACATTATTCTCTCTGCTGGATAGTAATGGGGGGGTGGAACCGATAGTTGCATATCATTTTTGTTCTCTACTATATCGATATTTGACTCCAAGTATCTATTTGTAAAACAAATTACGGTAGAGATGGCTAGTCGGCTGTACCTCTGCCATAACTCAGGAATCTTTCATCCTATAGCTTGTTCTCGATCTTTTTAAATAGAGAGCCAACATGTTTTCAGCACTTTTATTTCCCTGACTGATCAAAACGTGTCTCTGCAGCAGACATATAGTGAGCAATTTGTTTGGAACATCAAATCGCAATAAACTCGCGGTATTGAGTTGCAATACATATAGCAGGGATCATCAACTAGATTCAGCCGCGGGCCATTTTCTTTTCTTGAGCGGATGATCAGGGGTCCGGAACATAATTACGAATAATTTTTGTAGACTACAAATTGAACGCAAGAATCCCAAGCAGATATAATATTTGACTAAAACATAATAATTTCAAACCTTGCTTACATTTGTATACTATCACATATATATCTCTCTTATTCGTGGGAGTACTTTGGAACAGATTTCCAAAAGTAAAATCACTTAGAGCTGATTTGCTGGTGTTTTTACAGTCTTTTATATCCAACAATATTAATTTATTATTATTATTATCTTTTTGCGCAGAAAACGTGGGGGGCCAACTAAAATCTGCCTGTTGGAGATCCCTGACATATATAGAATCGTGAGAATCGCAGTACATATTGTGTAAGCACCAAAGTATTATGAGGGTTCCTTGGCAATTCCCAGACCCACTGGTGGGTAATGAGCTGTATTATGTTGATGTGCAGTACTCCGATCCAGACTTACTCTGATGGCTCTGCTTTCTTCCCAGACAATTATTATTGAGGAGAATATTTTAAAGCACTTGTGCATCTTACCCTTTCAAGACAATTCAATACATATCCAGATACAAGGGCTCTGATACAGGAACGATATGCTTCAGTTTGAAACTATTTGGTGCGGTTTGATTTGAGAACAAATCAATGCAATTTGCTTCGATACGATTCGATGCCCTTACATTAGTTGCATAAACACATTCATTTTCCAGTTTCCAAATAAAAAATTGCTGCTGATGGATTTCATGAGCTGGGCCTCTATGAGCTGGAACTGACTGTGTGTGAGTAAAATATGTATGTCTATGGTGTATGTATTATCTAGGCACCTGAGCTTAGCCATAAGGGAGACTAGGCATTTACCATCCCATTACCACTATCAGATTAGGAGGGGGGCAATGTAGCTGTTTTTTTTGTCCCCACACTTTGGTTCTGAAATCACCATCACCCACTAATTATCTTGTCATTTTTGCAGATTAAGTGTTTGAGCTAGTAATGTATAAATATTTATAATTTACAAATGAGCTATGACATAGCCAATGAATATATAGCACAACTTTGGATTTCACCCCCATCTCAAAATCTAATTATTTTGACCTTTTGGAAGGTGTTTTGGAGTGAGCTTCTTTTCTCCTCCAGCTTTGGCGCCTCGCAAAAGTGGATTGCTGTCCTTGTTATGAAATGAGGAACTTTATCCTGTGTATGTAAAAATGTTGCTGATGGTGAACCTGAACAATCAAAACGATATCTATTGTAAGCCCCGTTCAGATGAGTTGTCTCTGGTAACAAGCTTACTTTTATCCCAGTAAAAGACCATTTTAAACAGCGAATAGATAACAATAATAACCTTGCCAAATTACAGTACTTTCGGAAAGTATTCTGGCACCTTCCCTTTTCCACATTTTGTTATGTAACTACACAACCATCTCTGCAGCACTCCACCTATCTGACCTTTATGGTAGAGTGGCCAGACAGAAGCCACTCCTCAGTAAAAGGCATATGACAGTCCGCTTGGAGTTTACCAAAAGGCCCCTAAAGGACTCTGACATTGAGAAAAAAGATTCTCTGGTCTGATGAAACCAAGATTGAACTCTTTGGCCTAAATGCCAAACGTCACATCTGGAAGAAACCTGGTACCATTCCTACGGTGAAGCATGGTTGTGGCAGCATCATGCTGTGGGGATGTTTTTCAGCAGCAGGGACTGGGAGACTAGTCAGGATCGAAGGAAAGATGAATGGAGCAAAGTACAGAAAGATCCTTGATGAAAGGATCAGGACCGCACTCTCGAACAGGACCATGACCCTAAGCACACAGCGAAGACAATGCAGGAGTGGCTTCGGGACAAGTCTCTGAATGTCCTTGAGTGGACCAGCCAGAGCCCAGACTTCAACCAGATCGAAAATCTCTGAGAGACCTGAAAATAGCTGTGCAGCAGAGCTGCCAACCAACCTGACAGAGCTTGAGAGGATCTGCAGAGAAGAATGGGAGAATCTCCCCAAATACAGGTGTACCAAGCTTGTAGCATCATATCCAAGAAGACTTGAGGCTGTAACTGCTGCCAAAGGTGCTTCAACAAAGTACTGAGTAAAGGGTCTGAATAATTATGTGAATGTAATAGTTCAGTTTATTTTTAATACATTTGCTAAAATTTCTAAAAACCTATTTTTGCTTTGTCGTTATGGGGTATTGTGTATAGCTTGATGAGGGGGAAAAAAACATTTAATCCCTTTTAAGAATAAGGCTGTAATGTAACAACATTTGGAAAATATCAAGGGGTCTGAATATTTTCCGAATGCACTGTACATACAATACCAGTCAAAAGTTTGGAAGCACCTACTCAATCAAGGGTTTTTATTTTTTACTATTTTCTACATTGTAGAATAATAGTAAAGATATCAAAACTATGACATAACACATATGGAATCATGTAGTAACCAAAACAGTGTAAAACAAATCAAAATATATTTGAGGTTCTTCAAAGTAGCCACCCTTTGTCTTGATGACAGCTTTGCACACTCAACCAGCTTCATTAGCTAGTCACCTGTAATGCTTTTCGAACAGTCTTGAAGGAGTTCCCACATATGCTGAACACTTGTTTGCTGTTGTTCCTTCACTCTGCGGTCCAACTCATGCCAAACCATCTCAATTGGGTTGAGGACGGGTGATTGTGTTGGGTCATTGTCCTGTTGAAAATCAAGTGATATTCCCACTAAGTGCAAACCAGATGGGATGGTGTATCGCTGCAGAGTGCTGTGGTAGCCAAGCTGGTTAAGTGTCCCTTGCATTCTAAATAAATCACTGACAGTGTCACCAGCAAAGCACCATCACACCACCACCTCCACGCTTCACGGTGGGAACCACACATGCGGAGATCTTCCGTTAACCTACTCTACGTCTCATTAAGACACGGCGGTTAGAACCCAAAATCTCAAATTTGGACTCATCAGACGAAAGGACAGGTTTCCACCAGTCTAATGTCCATTGCTCGTGTTTCTTGGCCCAAGCACGTCTCTTCTTATTGGTGTCCTTTAGTAGTGGTTTCTTTGCGGCAATTAGACCATGAAGGCCTGACTCATGCAGTCTCCTCTGAACAGTTGACGTTGACATGTCTGTTACTTGAACTCTGTGAAGCATTTATTTGGGCTGCAATCTGAGGTTCAGTTAATTGTCGATTTCTGAGGCTGGTAACTCTAATGAACTTATCCTCTGCAGCAGAGGTAACTCTGGGTCTTCCTTTCCTGTGGCGGTCCTCAAGAGAGCCAGTTTTATCATAGCGCTTGATGGTTTTAGCGACTGCACTTAAAGAAACGTTCAAATATCTTGACATGTTCCGGATTGACTGACCTCAATGTCTTAGTGACGATGGACTGTCTTTTCTCTTTGCTTTTTTGCGCTGTTTTGCAATAATAGGGACTTAGCCCTATTTGGTAAAAGACCATCTTCTGTCTACCAACCCTACCTTGTCACAACACAACTGATTGGCTGAAACACATGAAGAAGGAAAGTATTTCCACAAAGTCACTTTTAACAAGGCACACCTGTTAATTGAAATGCATTCCAGGTGACTACCTCATGAAGCTGGTTGAGACAGTGCCAAGAGTGTGCAATGCTGTTATCAATGAAAAGGGTGGCTATTTGAAGAATCTGAAATGTATTTAGATTTTTTTTAACACTTTTTTTTGGTTACTACATGATTCCATGTGTTATTTCATAGTTGTGATGTCATCACTATTTTATAATGTAGAAAATAGTACAAATAAAGAAAAACCCTTGAATGAGTAGGTGTGTTCAAACTTTTGACTGGTATTCCCCGCCCCCATCCAAACCAATCAACACCACAACCCACCCGATGTGCCAACAACCTTCATAAAGAACAAAAGAGGAAAAAAGACAAGAACAAAGGAAAACAACAATGCAAATCTAGGTGGTGTGTGAGCTGCTGTTCGTCAAGGTTTGGCATGTAATGAATCACTCATGCTCTTCCCCGTGCTTTTGCATGTCTCTGATGTGGTTTATATAGTTGTGTGTGTTGTTTCCTTCTGATCTCAAACATAAATATGGTACACATCCATCAAGCGACTACCCTAATATCAGCCAGCAGTGCTAGTGAATTAATATAAAAGCATTCCCTCTGCTCATCTCACTCCAGCTTGTAATTATCAAACACATTTCTCACTCAGAGACCAGTAACATTGAACAGGCTTCCATTCACTAGCTAACAGTGTTGCCTCCTTTTGAACTGTAGGTGTTTTTGTACAGGCTCCTTTGTTAGTCCTCCTGCTCCATCTGCTGTCAGCTGGCTGCAGTCATTAGACCCCCTCCATCCTCTGCATGTTAGCTAGCTCTGTCTGTCCAATGTGGCTGGTGTTTGTACAGTGCCTTCGGAAAGTATTCAGACCCCTTGACCTTTTCCACATGTTGTTACGTTACAGCCTTATTCTAAAATTGATAAAATATTTTTCCCACTCAATCTACGCGCAATACAACAATGACAAAGCAAAACATTTTTTCAACATTTTTGCAAATGTATTAAAAATAAACTGAAATATTACATTTAGTTAACTATTCAGACCCTTTACTCAGTACTTTGTTGAAGCACCTTTGGCAGTGATTACAGCCTTGATTATTATTGGGTATGACACTACAAGCTTGGCACACCTGTATTTGGTTAGTTTTTCCCATTTCTCTCTGCAGATCCTATCAAGCTCTGTCAGGTTGGATGGGGAGCATTGCTGCAAAGCTATTTTCCAGTCTCTCCAGAGATGTTAGATCGGGTTCAAGTCTGAGCTTTGGTTGGGCGACTCATGGACATTCAGAGACTTGTCCCGAAGCCACACTCCTGCGTTGTCTTGGCTGTGTGCTTAGGGTCGTTGTCCTGTTGGAAGGTAAACCTTCGTCCTAGTCTGAGGTCTTGAGCGCTCTGGAGCATGTTATCAAGGATCTTTTTGTACTTTGCTCCATTTATCTTTGCCTCGATCCTGACTAGTCTACCAGTCCCTGCTGCTGAAAAACATCCCCACAGCATGATGCTGCCACCACCGCGCTTCACTGTAGGGATGGTTTCCTCCAGACATGACGCTTGGAATTAAGGCCAAAGAGTTCAATCTTGGTTTCATCAGACCAGAGAATCTTGTTTCTCATGGTCTGACATTCTTTAGGTGCCTTTTGGCAAACTCCAAGCGGGCTGTCATATGCCTTTTTACTGAGGTGTGGCTTCTGTTTGGCCACTCTACCATAAAGGTCATTTAAGAATGATGGAGGCAACTGTGTTCTTGGGAGCCTTCAATGTTGCAGACATTTTTTGGTACCCTTCTTTAGATCTGTGCCTCGACACAATCCTGTCTCTGAGCTCTACAGATAATTCCTTCGACCTCATGGCTTGGTTTTTGCTCTGACATGCACTGTCAACTGTGGGACCTTATATAGACAGGTGTGTGTCTTTCCAGGTCATGTCCAATCAATTGAATTTACGACAGGTAGACTCCAAGTTCTAGAAACATCTCAAAGGTGAGCAATGGATACAGGATGGCTTTGAGCTAAATTTTGAATCTCATAGCAAAGGGTCTGAATACTTATTTAAATAAGGTATTTCTGTTTTTATTTTCAATAAATTGCAAACATTGCTAAAAACCTGTTTTCGCTTTGTCATTATGGGGTATTTATTGTGTGTAGATTGCTGAGAAATTGTTTGAGATTAAGGCTGTAACGTATCAATGTGGGGTCTGAATACTTTCCGAAGGCACTGTATGTTAAGAACTCCTCCCCTCTAATTGTCCTCTACGATGATATCGGGGATGGGACTGTTGATCTGTCTATGTTCATTAGTCACATGCGATGTCGCCGACAACACTGGGCCGATTTTTAACAAAACTAGGGTGATTGATCCGTCTTGCCACAGAGATCCGGCATTTACAAACTGACACTGAGTTGGCCCAAGGCGGGAGCTATTGTAATGAACTGAAATGTGTTAGTCACACGCGTCATCTCAATTGTCCCAAGGGGAGGTGGGGATGACGTTTTTAAAATGTATTTTTTATTTTTTTTAAACCTTTATCTAACTAGGCAACTGTTGCTGTGTTTGTTACTGTTGTAAGTGTTACTGATGTTGTTAGCCAGCTGCACTCACAACATCATGGAACAAGGAGAGAAAAGAGGGCCAGGCGTGTGTGTGTTTGGAGGGTGGAGGTCACTTTGTAGTTTGTTGGTTTTACAGTATGAGGGGGAAAGAGGTGTTGCTGTTATACAGAGTGCTGCACAGGAGCAGCTGAGCCCCTCTCTCACTTTCTTTTTCTCTCAATTTCAAATAAATTCTCTCTCAATTTCTATTCTCTTGTTCGCTCGCGCTCTCTTCTCTCCTCTCTCCCCTCTCTCTGATGTGTGACAGATAGATAGGCAGTCTACATGCAGGTCAGGGAGGCTGTCAGACGAGCGCCTGTAAATCTTTAGTACCCTATAGGCATAATTTCCCCCTTGCCACAACCCCTATCCCAACCCCCCTCAATCTCTCAACTGCCCTCTCCACCATCACGCCACCCCCCAACCCTCCCCTTTTCTAGGTACTAGCCAACATTGCAGTATATCTTTTTGGGGGTGTTAATGTTAAAAAAATATTTGCCCTGAACGTTTCTTGTATTACCTACAGCCGAAAATAACTTTTGGACATTAGATCGGTTGTCCCTCAACAGAGGTTTGAGCAGAAATTCAACTTCCCTGACCTGGATCCTTTGAACTTCCTGAGGCAGCTCTATTCACCCCTGGGGCTAAAGTAGACAACCTCATGGCGAAGATCTCCTTCCAGACATACATCAAGCACTGTAAACACAATTTCTTTTTACTGAATCCTGTTCTCTCTCTGGATATATTGGCCACATCCATTTAGCCAGCGGGGTTCTCTGTCCATAGCGCGAACAGGAAGAAAAAAACATGATTAACAACTGTATGAATATGGTAACATACAGGAACTTAAGTCCTTTTGTTTCCCCGATCTGGAATACCTCACCATCAAATGCAAACCGCATTACCTCCCGGGATGATCATTTTCTTAGGTCATAATCACTGCCGTGTATATTACCCCCCAAGCCGGCACCGCAACGGCTCTAAAGGAACTATACTGGACTTGTGCAAACAGGAAACCGCATGTTCTGAGACCACATTTTAGTGTAGCTGGGGACTTTAATAAAGAAAACTCTACCGACATTCTATCAACACATCTCCTGTGCTACACACGCATCACGTAACCTGGATCATTGCTACTCTCCCTTCTGGGATGGCTACAAGGCCCTTACCTCCCTTTGGTAAATCGGATCACTCCTCCATTCTGCTCCTCCCCACCTATAGGCCGAAACTTAAACTGGAGCACCCGTGGTGAGGACTGTTCAGTGTTGGTCTGACCAGTTGGAATATGTTCAATATGTTCTTCAAGATTGTTTTGATCACGTCGACTGGAAATGTTCAGGGTCGCCTCTGAGAAAAGACATATGCACTGACATATGTCAAGATTGTTGTTCCCACTGTGACATTTTAGAATTCATCCAAACCAAAAACGTGGATAGGAGGCAGCATTCGTGAAAAACTGAAAGCGCAAACCACCATATTTAACCATTGCAAGTTGACTGGAAACATGGACAAACAGACCAGTTATGACCTCCGTAAGGCAATACGAGGCAAAATGACACTGGAGGGACAAAGTGGAGTCACAATTCAATGGCTCAGACATGAGATATATGTGGCAGAGACCACAGACTATCACGGTTTATAAAGAGAAAGCCAGCCACGTCGTGGACCCCTATGTCTTGCTCCTGGAATAGCTAAACACCTTCGCCCGTTTTCAGGAAAACTTGATCGAGCCACCAACGCTGGCTCATGAGGACTGTGTATTCTCGTTCTCGGTGGCCGCATATGTTTACCATCGCAAGGCTGCCAGCCCAGACGGCATCCCAAACTGCGTCTTCAGAGCATGTGCAGACCAGCTTGCTGTAGTGTTTACGGACACATTTGATCTATTCCTATTCCAGTCTGTTGTCCCCACTTGCTTCAAGATGTACACCATTGTTCCTGAATCCAAAAAAGCGAAGGTAACTGAATTAAATGAATATTGCCCCGTAACACTTATTTACTTCTGCCATCATGAAGTGTTTTGAGAGGCTAGTTAAGGACCACATAACCTTAACCAGCAACCTAGGCCCACTAAAATTCCGATTTAAAAACTCAACAGCTCCACGGACGACTTAATTACTGTTGCATTGCACACTGCCCTATCCCACATGGACAAGAGAAATACGTATGTAAGAATGTTGTTCATCGACTACAGCTCAGCCATCTACACCATAGTTCCCTCCTAACTCATCACTAGCTCAGGGCCCTGGGTCTGAACCTCTCCCTGTGCAACTGTGTTCTGGACTTCTTGATAGGCCGACCCCAAGTGGTGAAGGTAAACGACACCTCCGCCACGCTAATCTTCATCACGGGGGCCCCACAGGGGTGCATGCTCAGCTCCCTCCTGTAAATGTTCACCCATGACTGCGTGGCCACGTATGTCGCAAGCTCAATCATCAAGTTTGCTGACGACAACAGTGGTCGGCCTGATTACCAACAATGACTAGACAGCCTACAAGGAGGAGGTGAGGGTCCTGGCAGAGTGGTGCTAGGAAAATAACCTCTCCCTCAATGTCATCGAAACAAAGGAGCTGATCGTGTATTACAGCAGAAAGAGCACACCCCCATCCACATCGACGGGGCCGCAGTGGAGAGGGTCAAAAGCTTCAAGTTTCTTGGCGCTGTTACGCACGCCTCTAGGAAGAGGGAACGCAACACCCTGCTACAACTCAACTCCCCGTGGTGTGAAAGAGGTATGGGATTGTAGGTGCGAGTAAGGATGACAAAAGGCAGATAATTTACAGTTTATAAGGAATTTATTCCGTCACACGGTAATATGGGGGAAAGGGGCTGGACGGAACCAAAGCAAAGAAAGTAAATATCAAAGCCCCTTCTCCTATCTTACCTGCCTACCCACTACTTATCTAACTTAGCACCCACCACCTGGTGCACTAACTAAAATACAGGGTCTTACCTAGTGTGCCTAGACAGTGAATATACTTCAGGTATATGTATTCCTCTTACCTGAGCACTCCCTAGGTGCCTTCCCCCCCTGGGAACAAATGAAACAGAATTATCCAAAGGTAATTAAACAATTTCAAGAATCAAAAACTCAGTTCTATTAGCACATCTTAGCACATATTTCAAATCAGTGGCTACAAAAATACTTAACAAAACCTGTCTCTGAGCCACAACCAAGACAGGACATCAAATCAGCTCTCTCTCTCAGCAACAACCACAGAACATAACCATCTCTGTTAGCAACAACCAACATAATGACACTCAGCCATTAGCCTCCTCTCAGCAATGATCTCTTTTTTGTCTGAGCAACAGAACACTGGTTTTTATATAGTTTCAGAAGGCATTGGTAATTGGAGACAGCGGGGTCAGCTCTCCAATTAGCCATGGAGTTGACCAATCAGCTGCTGGGGGGGATTTCAGGAAGCCATCCTGAAACACACACCTAACAGAACTCCAGAACATCTACAGCACCTGGTGTCACAGGAAAGCCAATAAAATCATCAAGGACCTTAGCCATTCAAGCCATGGGCTGTTCACCTCGCTACCATCTAGAAGCCGGAGACAGTACAGGTACATCAAAGCTGGGATGGAGAGACTGAAAAACAACTTCTAGCTCAAGACCATCACACGGTTAGAAAGTCACCACGAGCCGGCCTCTGCCCAATACCCTGCCCTGAACCTTAGTGTCTGTTACTAGCCGGCTACCGCCTGATACCATACCCTGCACCTTAGAGACTGCGCTGCCCTATGTACAGGGCAAAGCTAAGAGTATGCCAAGAGTGTGCAAAGCTGTCATCAAGGCAAAGGGTGGCTAAAATATATTTTGATTTGTTTAACACCTTTTAGGTTACGACATGATTCCATGTATTGTTTCATAGTTTTGATGTCTTCACTATTATTCTGCAATGTAAAAAAAAAAAAAAAAAAAAAAAAACTTGGAATGAGTAGGTGTGTCCAAACTTTTGACTGGTACTGTATTTACTTCACAATTTCAACCATTTTTACTGAGTTATAGTTCATTGTAAGGAAATCAGTCAATTGAAATAAATATGGTTGGGCCTGGGAGGGCGTAGGCCCACCCACTTGAGTGTCAGGCCCAGCCAATCAGAATGAGATTTTCCCCACAAAAGGGCTTTATTAGACAGATATACTCCTCAGTTTCATCAGCTGTCCGGGTGGCTGGTCTCAGACGATCACGCAGGTGAAGAAGCCAGATATGGAGGTTCTGGGCTGGCGTGGTTACACTTGTTCTGCGGGTGTGAGGCCGGTTGGACATACTACCAAAACGATGTTAGAGGCGGCTTATGGTAGAGAAATTAACGTAAAATTATCTGGCAACAGCTCTGGTGGACATTCCTGCAGTCAGCATGCCAAATGCACGCACCTTCAAAACTTGAGACATCTGTGGCATTGTGTTGTGTGACAAAACATCACATTTTAGAGTAGCCTTTTATTGTCCACAGCGCAAGGTGCACCTGTCTAATAATCTTGTTTAATCAGCTTCTTGATATGCCATATCTGTCAGGTGGATGGAATATCTTGGCAAACGAGAAGTGTGCACTAGCAGGGATGTAAACAAATTATATTCTTGTTCCGTATTAGAGGTCGACCGATTAATCGGAATGGCCGACTTTCAAGTTTTCATAACAATCGGTAATCTGCATTTTTGGACACTGATTAAGGCCGATTACATTGCACTCCACGAGGAAACTGCGTGGCAGGCTGACTACCTGTTATGCGAGTGCAGCAAGGAGCCAAGGTAAGGTGCTATCTAGCATTAAACTTATCTTATAAAAAACAATCAATCTTAACATAATCACTAGTTAACTACACATGGTTGATGTTACTAGTTTATCTAGCGTGTCCTGCGTTGCATATAATCGATGCAGTGCCTGTTAATTTCTCATCGAATCACAGCCTACTTCACCAAACGAGTTATTTAACAAGCGCATTTGCAAAAAAAGCACTGTCTTTGCACCAATGGGTACCTAACCATAAACATCAACGCCTTTCTTAAAATCAATACACAAGTGTATATTTTTAAACCTGCATATTTAGTTAATATTGCCTGCTAACATGAATTTCTTTTAACTAGGGAATTTGTGTCACTTCTCTTACGTTCTGTGCAACAGAGTTGGGATATATGAAGCAGTTTGGGCCGCCTGGCTTGTTGCGAACTGTGTTGACCATTTCTCCCTAACAAAGACAGCCAACTTCGCCAAACGAGACGATTTAACAAAAGCCCATTTGCGAAAAAAGCACAATCGTTGCGCGAATGTACCTAACCATAAACATCAATGCCTTTCTTAAAATCAATACACAGAAGTATATTTTTTTAAACCTGTATATATAGTTGAAAGAAATTCATGTTAGCAGGCAATATTAACTAGCGAATTTGTGTCACTTCTCTTGCGTTCATTGCACACAGGGTCAGGGTATATGCAACAGTTTGAGCCGCCTGGCTCGTTGCAAACTAATTTGCCAGAATTTTACATAATTATGACATAACATTGAAGGTTGTGCAATGTAACAGCAATATTTAGACTTATGGATGCCACCCGTTCACTGAAAGAATAAACGTTTTGTTTTCGAAATGATAGTTTCCGGATTTGACCATATTAATGACCTAAGGCTCGTATTTCTGTGCATTTATTGTATTATAATTAAGTCTGATTTGATAGAGCAGTTTGACTGAGCGGTGGTAGGCAGCAGCAGACTCTTAAGCATTCATTCAAACTGCACTTTCCTGCATTTGCCAGTAGCTCTTCGCTGTGCTTCAAGCATTGCGCTGTTTATGATTCAAGCTTATCAACTCCCGAGAATGGGCTGGCAATACTAAAGTACCTATTAGAACATCCAATAGTCAAAGGTATATGAAAAACAAATGGTATAGAGAGAAATAGTCCTATAATTCCTATAATAACTACAACCTAGAACTTCTTACCTGGGAATATTGAAGATTCATGTTAAAAGGAACCACTAGGTTTCATATGTTCTGAGCAAGGAACTTAAACGTTAGCTTTTTTACATGGCACATATTGCACTTTTACTTTCTTCTCCAACACTTTGCTTTTGCATTATTTAAACCAAATTGTGTGTGTGTGTATATATATATACAGTGCCTTGCGAAAGTATTCGGCCCCCTTGAACTTTGCGACCTTTTGCCACATTTCAGGCTTCAAACATAAAGATATAGAACTGTATTTTTTGTGAAGAATCAACAACAAGTGGGACACAATCATGAAGTGGAACGACATTTATTGGATATTTCAAACTTTTTTAACAAATCAAAAACTGAAAAATTGGGCGTGCAAAATTATTCAGCCCCTTTTACTTTCAGTGCAGCAAACTCTCTCCAGAAGTTCAGTGAGGTTCTCTGAATGATCCAATGTTGACCTAAATGACTAATGATGATAAATACAATCCACCTGTGTGTAATCAAGTCTCCGTATAAATGCACCTGCACTGTGATAGTCTCAGAGGTCCGTTAAAAGCGCAGAGAGCATCATGAAGAACAAGGAAGGCAGGTCCGAGATACTGTTGTGAAGAAGTTTAAAGCCGGATTTGGATACAAAAAGATTTCCCAAGCTTTAAACATCCCAAGGAGCACTGTGCAAGCGATAATATTGAAATGTAAGGAGTATCAGACCACTGCAAATCTACCAAGACCTGGCCGTCCCTCTAAACTTTCAGCTCATACAAGGAGAAGACTGATCAGAGATGCAGCCAAGAGGCCCATGATCACTCTGGATGAACTGCAGAGATCTACAGCTGAGGTGGGAGACTCTGTCCATAGGACAACAATCAGTCGTATATTGCACAAATCTGGCCTTTATGGAAGAGTGGCAAGAAGAAAGCCATTTCTTAAAGATATCCATAAAAAGTGTTGTTTAAAGTTTGCCACAAGCCACCTGGGAGACACACCAAACATGTGGAAGAAGGTGCTCTGGTCAGATGAAACCAAAATTGAACTTTTTGGCAACAATACAAAACGTTATGTTGGTGGCAGCATCATGGTTTTCTTCAGCAGGGACAGGGAAGATGGTTAAAATTGATGGGAAGATGGATGGAGCAAAACTGCAAAACTGATAGAGACATACCCCAAGCGACTTACAGCTGTAATCGCAGCAAAAGGTGGCGCTACAAAGTATTAACTTAAGGGGGCTGAATAATTTTGCACGCCCAATTTTTCAGTTTTTGATTTGTTAAAAATGTTTGAAATATCCAATAAATGTCGTTCCACTTCATGATTGTGTCCCACTTGTTGTTGATTCTTCACAAAAAATACAGTTTTATATCTTTATGTTTGAAGCCTGAAATGTGGCAAAAGGTCGCAAAGTTCAAGGGGGCCGAATACTTTCGCAAGGCACTGTATATATATATATATATATATATATATATATATATATATATATATATATACAGACACACATACATGCATACAGTGGGGAGAACAAGTATTTGATACACTACTGATTTTGCAGGTTTTCCTACTTACAAAGCATGTAGAGGTCTGTCATTTTTTATCATAGGTACACTTCAACAGTGAGAGACGATATCCAGAAAATCACATTGTATGATTTTTAAGTAATTAATTTGAATTTTATTGCATGACATAAGTATTTGATACATCAGAAAAGCAGAACTTAACATTTGGTACAGAAACCTTTGTTTGCAATTACAGAGATCATACATTTCCTGTAGTTCTTGACCAGGTTTGCACACACTGCAGCAGGGATTTTGGCCCACTCCTCCATACAGATCTTCTCCAGATCCTTCAGGTTTCGTGGCTGTCGCTGGGCAATACAAACTTTCAGCTCCCTCCAAAGATTTTCTATTGGGTTCAGGTCTGGAGACTGGCTAGGCCACTCCAGGACCTTGAGATGCTTCTTATGGAGCCACTCCTTAGTTGCCCTGGCTGTGTGTTTCGGGTCGTTGTCATGCTGGAAGACCCAGCCACGACCCATCTTCAATGCTCTTACGGAGAGAAGGAGGTTGTTGGCCAAGATCTTGCGATACATGGCCCCATCCATCCTCCCCTCAATACGGTGCAGTCGTCCTGTCCCCTTTGCAGAAAAGCATCCCCAAAGAAGGATGTTTCCACCCCCATGCTTCACGGTTGGGATGGTGTTCTTTGGGTTGTACTCATCCTTCTTCCTCCAAACACGGCGAGTGGAGTTTAGACCAAAAAGCTCTATTTTTGTCTCATCAGACCACATGACCTTCTCCCATTCCTCCTCTGGATCATCCGGATGGTCATTGGCAAACTTCAGATGGGCCTGGACATGCACTGGCTTGAGCAGGGGAACCTTGCGTGCGCTGCAGGATTTTAATCCATGACGGCGTAGTGTGTTACTAATGGTTCTCTTTGAGACTGTGGTCCCAGCTCTCTTCAGGTCATTTTTCCAAGATGGCATAGCAGTTCAGACGTCTTTTGTCCTCGTCTTGTCGTGTCCCGTATATATATATATATATATATTTACAACTTTTTTCACATACCTTTTTATATATATTTTTTAATTTTCCATAAACTCATCTTCAAAACACTCTCCTGCAACCCGCCTCACCAATTTCTATTTATAAAAAAAGTATTATTTACCTCAAATCTGTAATCCTCCAAGAAGCTAGCCAGAAGCTAATCCAGAAGCTAATCAGAAGCTAGTTAGCTTCTTTACTGGCTAATCGTTAGTATTCAGCTAACCACGGTTTGTGGTCATCAGCTCTCCTTTAGCGCGAAAATCTATCGCCAGTTTTGTACAGCGCGGCTCGGAACGGAACATACCGGACCAATTTTTCTCTCCATGTCCCTGGATTACAACCGCTAACTCTGGACATTCATACCTGGATCTCACAGCTAGCTAGCTGCTATCCGTGTGACTATCGTCTTTCGTCGATTCCGGAGCAAACATCAATTATTCCGGAGCTAGCCAGCTGAAGAGTTCCATCAATCACTCCTGGGCTACAATCACCTATCCGGACCCGTTTTACTGCCTACGCGGAGCCCCACCGGGCCTTCACAACTGGACTGCCGACGTTATCTACCCGAAGGAGTTATCCGGCTGGCTCCTCCGTCGCGACGTTACCTGAAAGCCCATCTGCGGCCCGCTAACCGTTAGCTGTCTTATTCGGCTGCAATCTGAATAGACAATCGTACGATTTCTTTATTTTTATTATTATTATTATTTTTTCTTCTTGGGCCTCCTATAACTATATCTATTGTTTTTTGCTGTTGTTGTGTGATTTGGATTAATCCCCTCTACCACACGGAACCCCACTAATCTTCTGACGGAACGCAAGAGGTGGCTAATAACAGACCTCCATCCTATGCTAGCTTGCTACCGATGGCCTGGCTAGCTGTCTAAATCGCTGTGACCCCCAACCAACCTCTCTACTCACTGGACCCTTTTGATCACTCGACTAAGCATGCCTCTCCTTAATGTCAATATGCCTTGTCCATTGCTGTTCTGGTTAGTGTTTATTGGCTTATTTCACTGTAGAGCCTCTAGTCCTGCTCACCTATACCTTATCCAACCTATTAGTTCCACCACCCACACATGCAATGACATCTCCTGGTTTCAATGATGTTTCTAGAGACAATATCTCTCTCTTCATCACTCAATACCTAGGTTTACCTCCACTGTATTCACATCCTACCATACCTTTGTCTGTACATTATACCTTGATGCTATTTTATCGCCCCCAGAAACCTCCTTTTACTCTCTGTTCCAGACGTTCTAGACGACCAATTCTTATTGCTTTTAGCCGTACCCTTATTTTACTCCTCCTCTGTTCCTCTGGCGATGTAGAGGTGATTCCAGGCCCTGCAGTGCCTAGCTCCACTCCTATTCCCCAGCCGCTCTCTTTTGACGACTTCTGTAACCGTAATAGCCTTGGTTTCATGCATGTTAACATTAGAAGCCTCCTCCCTAAGTTTGTTCTATTCACTGCTTTAGCACACTCTGCCAACCCGGATGTTCTAGCTGTGTCTGAATCCTGGCTTAGGAAGACCACCAAAAATTCGGAAATTTTAATCCCAAACTACAACATTTTCAGACAAGATAGAACTGCCAAAGGGGGCGGTGTTGCAATCTAATGCAAAGATAGCCTGCAGAGTTCTGTCCTACTATCCAGGTCTGTACCCAAAAAATTTGAACTTCTACTTTTAAAAATCCACCTCTCTAAAAACAAGTCTCTCACTGTTGCCGCCTGCTATAGACCACCCTCTGCCCCCAGCTGTGCTCTGGACACCATATGTGAACTGATTTCCCCCCATCTATCTTCAGAGCTCGTGCTGCTAGGCGACCTAAACTGGAACTTGCTTAATACCCCAGCCATCCTACAATCTAAACTTGATGCCCTCAATCTCACACAAATTATCAATGAACCTACCAGGTACCTCCCCAAAGCCTTAAACACGGGCACCCTCATAGATATCATCCTAACCAACTTGCCCTCTAAATACACCTCTGCTGTCTTCAACCAAGATCTCAGCGATCACTGCCTCATTGCCTGCATCCGTAATGGGTCAGCGGTCAAACGACCTCCACTCATCACTGTCAAACACTCCCTGAAACACTTCAGCGAGCAGGCCTTTCTAATCGACCTGGCCGGGGTATCCTGGAAGGATATTGATCTCATCCCGTCAGTAGAGGATGCCTGGATATTTAAAAAAAAAGCCTTCCTAACCATCTTAAATAAACATGCACAATTCAAGATATTTATAACCAGGAACAGATATAGCCCTTGGTTCTCCCCAGACCTGACTGCCCTTAACCAACACAAAAACATCCTATGGCGTTCTGCATTAGCACCGAACAGCCCCCGTGATATGCAGCTGTTCAGGGAAGCTAGAAACCATTATACACAGGCAGTTAGAAAAGCTAAGGCTAGCCTTTCCAAGCCGAAATTTGCTTCCTGCAACACTAACTCAAAAAAGTTCTGGGACACTGTAAAGTCCATGGAGAATAGGAACACCTCCTCCCAGCTGCCCACTGCACTGAAGATAGGAAACACTGTCACCACTGATAAATCCACCATAATTGAGAATTTCAAAAAGCATTTTTCTACGGCTGGCCATGCTTTCCACCTGGCTACTCCTACCCCGGTCAACAGCACTGCACCCCCCACAGCAACTCGCCCAAGCCTTCCCCATTTCTCCTTCTCCCAAATCCGTTCAGCTGATGTTCTGAAAGAGCTGCAAAATCTGGACCCCTACAAATCAGCCGGGCTAGACAATCTGGACCCATTCTTTCTAAAATTATCTGCCGAAATTGTTGCCACCCATATTACTAGGCTGTTCAACCTCTCTTTTGTGTCGTCTGAGATTCCCAAAGATTGGAAAGCAGCTGCGGTCATCCCCCTATTCAAAGGGGGGGGGAACACTCTTGGCCCAAACTGCTACAGACCTATATCTATCCTACCATGCCTTTCTAAGGTCTTTGAAAGCCAAGTCAACAGATTACCGACCATTTCGAATCTCACCATACCTTCTCTGCTATGCAATCTGGTTTCAGAGCTGGTCATGGGTGCACCTCAGCCACGCTCAAGGTCCTAAACGATATCTTAACCGCCATCGATAAGAAACATTACTGTGCAGCCGTATTCATTGATCTGGCCAAGGCTTTCGACTCTGTCAATCACCACATCCTCATCGGCAGACTCGACAGCCTTGGTTTCTCAAATGATTGCCTCGCCTGGTTCACCAACTACTTCTCTGATAGAGTTCAGTGTGTCAAATCGGAGGGTCTGCTGTCCGGACCTCTGGCAGTCTCTATGGGGGTGCCACAGGGTTCAATTCTTGGACCGACTCTCTTCTCTGTATACATCAATGAGGTCGCTCTTGCTGCTGGTGAGTCTCTGATCCACCTCTATGCAGACGACACCATTCTGTATACTTCTGGCCCTTCTTTGGACACTGTGTTAACCCTCCAGGCAAGCTTCAATGCCATACAACTCTCCTTCCGTGGCCTCCAATTGCTCTTAAATACAAGTAAAACTAAATGCATGCTCTTCAACCGATCGCTACCTGCACCTGCCCGCCTGTCCAACATCACTACTCTGGACGGCTCTGACTTAGAATACGTGGACAACTACAAATACTTAGGTGTCTGGTTAGACTGTAAACTCTCCTTCCAGACCCATATCAAACATCTCCAATCCAAAGTTAAATCTAGAATTGGCTTCCTATTTCGCAACAAAGCATCCTTCACTCATGCTGCCAAACATACCCTTGTAAAACTGACCATCCTACCAATCCTCGACTTTGGCGATGTCATTTACAAAATAGCCTCCAATACCCTACTCAACAAATTGGATGCAGTCTATCACAGTGCAATCCGTTTTGTCACCAAAGCCCCATATACTACCCACCATTGCGACCTGTACGGTCTCGCTGGCCCTCGCTTCATACTCGTCGCCAAACCCACTGGCTCCATGTCATCTACAAGACCCTGCTAGGTAAAGCCCCCCCTTATCTCAGCTCGCTGGTCACCATAGCATCTCCCACCTGTAGCATACGCTCCAGCAGGTATATCTCTCTAGTCACCCCCAAAACCAATTCTTTCTTTGGCCGCCTCTCCTTCCAGTTCTCTGCTGCTAATGACTGGAACGAACTACAAAAATCTCTGAAACTGGAAACACTTATCTCCCTCACTAGCTTTAAGCACCAACTGCCAGAGCAGCTCACAGATTACTGCACCTGTACATAGCCCACCTATAATTTAGCCCAAACAACTACCTCTTTCCCTACTGTATTTAATTAATTAATTAATTTTTCTCCTTTGCACCCCATTATTTTTATTTCTACTTTGCAGATTCTTCCATTGCAAATCTACCATTCCAGTGTTTTACTTGCTATATTGTATTTACTTTGCCACCATGGCCTTTTTTTTGCCTTTACCTCCCTCATCTCACCTCATTTGTTCACATCGTATATAGACTTGTTTATACTGTATTATTGACTGTATGTTTGTTTTACTCCATGTGTAACTCTGTGTCGTTGTATGTGTCGAACTGCTTTGCTTTATCTAGGCCAGGTCGCAATTGTAAATGAGAACTTGTTCTCAACTTGCCTACCTGGTTAAATAAAGGTGGGGGGAATTTTTTTTTGACCAGGTCCTGCCGTGTAGTTCTGTGCTGATCCCTCACCTTCCTCATGATCATTGATGCCCCACGAGGTGAGATCTTGCATGGAACCCCAGACCGAGGGTGATTGACCGTCATCTTGAATGAATCTTCCATTTTCTAATAATTGCGCCAACAGTTGTTGCCTTCTCACCAAGCTGCTTGCCTATTGTCCTGTAGCCCATCCCAGCCTTGTGCAGGTCTACAATTTTATCCCTAATGTTCTTACACAGCTCTCTGGTCTTGGCCATTGTGGAGAGGTTGGAGTCTGTTTGATTGAGTGTGTGTGGACAGATGTCTTTTATACAGGTAACAAGTTCAAACAGGTGCAGTTAATACAGGTAATGAGTGGAGAACAGGAGGGCTTCTTAAAGAAAAACTAACAGGTCTGTAAGAGCCGGAATTCTTACTGGTTGGTAGGTGATCAAATACTTGTCATGCAATAAAATGCAAATTAATTACTTACAAATCATACAATGTGATTTTCTGGATTTTTGTTTTAGATTCCATCTCTCACAGTTGAAGTGTACCTATGATAAAAATTACAGACCTCTACATGCTTTGTAAGTAGGAAAACCTGCAAAATCGGCAGTGTATCAAATACTTGTTCTCCACACTGTATAAAAATCGGCATCGGCTATTTTTGGTCCTCCAATAATTGGTATCGGCGTTGAAAAATCATAATCGGTCGACCTCTATTCCTTATATGTTCCGGACTTTGGCATTGCTCGTTCTGATATTTCTTTAAAAAATAAATAAAAATTTTGGGACTGTGCGTATTGACTTCTAGGTATTATTACTGCACTGTTGGAGCTAGAAACACCTGCGATAACATCTTCAAATCTGTGTACAGGACCAATAAACGTTGATTCGATCTCTGCTCTGCCTCCAGCGAACACAGCAGTGTCTGAGGGCTTCCCTGCATATTAATCTCTGTTACAGGACTGAGAATGCTGCTATGGCCCAGCATATATCTATTTTACAGAGGGCTCCTTTCATTGGATTTTAATTTGCTCTCTCTTCCTCAAAAGCTTTCTCTTTCTCAGTGTCTCCCCCCTCCTTTAGTTACCAGTCTAATAGGACAGGAGAGGATGTGGAGGAGAATGTGATTTGGTGCAGAGCTAAATCACATTTGTGTTGAGGAATGAGTGAGTAACGTCACCGATGTGGAAGGAGAGGGAGGCAGACCGACATGGGCCGCCATTTATCCAAGTGATCATCTGAGTGCCGATGTTTGAGAAAAGCTACTGCCACTCTGCTCGCTTCAGTGAATAAGTATGATGACAAATGGCTCTGAAAGCTAGCACCCACACACTGTTAGGCTGTGTAGAATTATTATTTTATTTATTTGAGGACTGAGTAGGAGTTGTTTTCAACCTAACCTTTTATGTTTTTCTCTCCCTACCTCTCCCCTGCTCTCTGCCTCTCTCCTGCTCTCTGCCTCTCTCCTGCTCCCTGCCTCTCCCCTGCTCTCTGCCTCTCTCCTGCTCTCTGCCTCTCCCCTGCTCTCTGCCTCTCTCCTGCTCTCTGCCTCTCCCTGCTCTCTGCCTCTCCCTGCTCTCTGCCTCTCCCTGCTCTCTGCCTCTCTCCTGCTCTCTGCCTCTCTCCTGCTCTCTGCCTCTCTCCTGCTCTCTGCCTCTCCCTGCTCTCTGCCTCTCCCTGCTCTCTGCCTCTCCCTGCTCCCTGCCTCTCCCCTGCTCCCTGCCTCTCCCCTGCTCTCTGCCTCTCTCCTGCTCTCTGCCTCTCCTGCTCTCTGCCTCTCTCCTGCTCTCTGCCTCTCTCCTGCTCTCTGCCTCTCCCTGCTCTCTGCCTCTCTCCTGCTCTCTGCCTCTCCTGCTCTCTGCCTCTCCCTGCTCTCTGCCTCTCCCCTGCTCTCTGCCTCTCCCCTGCTCTCTGCCTCTCCCCTGCTCTCTGCCTCTCTCCTGCTCTCTGCCTCTCCCCTGCTCTCTGCCTCTCCCCTGCTCTCTGCCTCCCCTGCTCTCTGCCTCTCCCCTGCTCTCTGCCTCTCCCCTGCTCTCTGCCTCTCCCCTGCTCTCTGCCTCTCTCCTGCTCTCTGCCTCTCTCCTGCTCTCTGCCTCTCTCCTGCTCTCTGCCTCTCTCCTGCTCTCTGCCTCTATTCTGTGTGTTTTCTTCAGCGTGTAAGCCTTGGTAGTACAGAGAGCAGTGTCAGTGCAGGATGTGTGTGTGTCCTTGTTTTTGAAAGAAAAACAATTTTTGTGTCCATTTTAAAATAACATCAAATTGATCAGAAATACAGTGTAGACATTGTTAATGTTGTAAATGACTATTGTAGCTGGAAGAAATCTATTCAGAACAGCGCAAACTGTCTCTAACCAGAATAGAAAGAGGAGTGGGAGGCCCCGGTGCACAACTGAGCAAGAGGACAAGTACATTAGAGAAACAGACGCCTCACAAGTCCTCAACTGGCAGCTTAATTAAGTAGTACCCGCAAAACACCAGTCTCAACGTCAACAGTGAAGAGGCAACTCCGGGATGCTGGCCTTCTTGGCAGAGTTGCAAAGAAAAATCCATATCTCAGATTGGCCAATAAAAATAAACAATTAAGATGGACAAAAGAACACAGACACTGGACAGAGGAACTCTGCCTAGAAGGCCAGCACCCCGGAGTCGCCTCTTCACTGTTGACGTTGAGACTGGTGTTTTGCGGGTACTATTTAATGAAGCTGCCAGTTGACTTGAGGCGTCTGTTTCAAAATAGACACTCCATAGAAAATCTGCCGTTTCCAGCTACAATAGTCATTTACAACATTAACAATGTTCTACACTGTATTTCTGATCAATTTTATGTTATTTTTAAAAAATGCAGCAAATTCTTTTTCAATCTTCCATATAGAAATGCTACCAAAAAAATTTATTGAAACTAGTTACAAATGGAGTCACGCATGATTCACCAAATTATATTTTGAAAGAGGAAGTAAAGTACTTTAAGAATATGTTTTTGTTTGTCTCCTCCATGTCCACTAACTGAAGCTAATTGTATGGATTTTTTCCCTAATAATAATGTAAAATTAACATCTGTACAGAAAGACTCATGTGAAGGCCAAATTACAGAGGATGAACTTCTTGACACAATTAAAGCCTTTAAGGCTGGGAAAACTCAAGGGCTGGATGGCATACCAGTGGCAGTATACAAAACTTTTTTTGATATACTCAGAGGACCATTAGCATGTTTTAACCACTCCTATATAAATAGTAGATTATCAGACACGCAAAGAAGGTCTGATATCATTATTCCTGAAACAGAACCCAAGTGGTGTATATGTAAAGATCGAGTCCATTTTAAAAATTGGAGACCTCATACACTTCAGTGTCGTGATGCAAAAATCCTAGCAAAATGCTTGGTGCACAGAATTTAAAAAGTATTGTCAGATATTATTCATCCTAATCAGACAGTTTTTTTTACATGGACGATACATTGGAGATAAGATAAGACAAGTACTGGAAACAATAGAATACTATGAAATATTGGGGACACCATGCCTGGTTTTCATAGCTGACTTTGAAAAGGCTTTTGATGAAGTATGACTGGAATTTATATATAAACATTTTATTGCCATGGAAATGTTAGCTGTTAAAATGAGATGAAACAATAATATTAAGGGATTAGAAATCCGTGGGTTAAAAACAGGTTTCATTGTACACTGATGATTCACGTTTTCTTTTAAAACCACAATTGGAGTCTCTCCCCGGCCTCATAGAGGATCTGGATACTTCTGCTATCCTCTCTGGATTAAAACCACATTATGATAAGTGTACTATATCACATATGATCTCACTCCAATAACTTTTTATAGAAAGTTAGCAAAAATAGAAAAGATCTTGCTACCATGGAAAGGGAAATACCTGTCAATTTGTGGAAAAATCACCCTGATTAACTCTTTAGTAAAATCACATATGACCTATTTGTGTATGGTTTTGCCTAGCGACCTGCTTTTTAAATTATATGAACAAAAAATTTTACATTTTATTTGGAATGGCAAGTCATTCAAATTGAAAAGGGCCTATTTATATAACAAATATGAATTTGGAGGGCAGAAATGATTAAATATTAAAGCATTAGACCTCTCACTAAAGGCATCAGTCATACAAAAGTTATACTTAAATCCAAACTGGTTCTCTAGTAAATTGGTAGGAATGTCTCATCTTATGTTAAAAAAGGGCCTTTTCCCTTTATTCAGATTATACCTGCTCACTTTCGGTTGTTTGAAAAGTAAATAATCTCAAATATCTGTATTTATTAAACAAGTCTTAGAAAGTTGGTTGCAATTTCAGTTTAATCCACCTGAAACAACAGAACAAATAATATAACAAATATTGTAGTTAAACTCAAATATACTAATTGATTTAAAAAAAAACATATTTTTCAAATAAATATAATTTTTGTGAATGATATAAATAGGACTGGTGGAGTTATGTCACACATGCAGTTAACACCGACATATAGAAATTTCTGCTCTACCCAAAATTACAACCAACTATCAAATCAAATCAAATGTTATTTGTCACATACACATGGTTAGCAGATGTTAATGCGAGTGTAGCGAAATACTTGTGCTTCTAGTTCCGACAATGCAGTAATAACCAACAAGTAATCTAACTAACAATTCCAAAACTACTGTCTTATACACAGTGTAAGGGGATAAAGAATATGTACATAAGGATATATGAATGAGTGATGGTACAGAGCAGCATAGGCAAGATACAGTAGATGGTATCGAGTACAGTATATACATATGAGATGAGTATGTAAACAAAGTGGCATAGTTAAAGTGGCTAGTGATACATGTATTACATAAGGATGCAGTCGATGATATAGAGTACAGTATATACGTATGCATATGAGATGAATAATGTAGGTTATGTAAACATTATATAAGGTAGCATTGTTTAAAGTGGCTAGTGATATATTTACATCATTTCCCATCAATTCCCATTATTAAAGTGGCTGGAGTTGAGTCAGTGTCAGTGTGTTGGCAGCAGCCACTCAATGTTAGTGGTGGCTGTTTAACAGTCTGATGGCCTTGAGATAGAAGCTGTTTTTCAGTCTCTCTGTCCCTGCTTTGATGCACCTGTACTGACCTCGCCTTCTGGATGATAGCGGGGTGAACAGGCAGTGGCTCGGGTGGTTGATGTCCTTGATGATCTTTATGGCCTTCCTGTAGCATCGGGTGGTGTAGGTGTCCTGGAGGGCAGGTAGTTTGCCCCCGGTGATGCGTTGTGCAGACCTCACTACCCTCTGGAGAGCCTTACGGTTGAGAGCGGAGCAGTTGCCGTACCAGGTGGTGATACAGCCCACCAGGATGCTCTCGATTGTGCATCTGTAGAAGTTTGTGAGTGCTTTTGGTGACAAGCCGAATTTCTTCAACTAATTGCAGCATTACAACAAAAATGGAATATAAATAAAAATGTATGGACATCAGAAATAGAGGAAGGACTAAAAACAAATAATATTTAACTATTGTAAAATAGATTGTGTCTGCAAAATGTGTATAAGATGTATAAACTGAAGGTAGAAGCCTAAGTGGCATTGTTTATTAGTTTACTCCAATCAGGGGAAGGGTGGTAGGGTTTGCAGGGAATAATGAAGGTATATTCTAAAAAAAAGTATATCTACAGTTGAAGTTAGAAGTTTATATACACCATAGCCAAATACAGTTAAACTCAGTTTTTCACAATTCCTGACATTTAATCCTAGTAAAAATTCCCTGTCTTAGTTATGAGCACCACTTTATTTTAAAAATGTGAAATGTCAGAATAATAGTAGAGAGAATGATTTATTTCAGCTTTTTATTTCTTTCATCATATTCAAAGTGGGTCAGACTTTACATTCACTTAGCTTTTGGTAGCATTGCCTTTAAATGGTTTAACTTGGGTCAAACGTTTTGGGTAGACTTCCACAAGCTTCCCACAATAAGTTGGGTGTATTTTGACCCATCCTCCTTACAGAGCTGGTGTAACTGAGTCAGGTTTGTAGGCCTCCTTGCTCGCACACGCTTTTTCGGTTCTGTCCACAAATTTTCTATAGGATTGAGGTCAGGGCTTTGTGATGGTCACTCCAATATCTTGACTTTGTTGTCCTTAAGCCATTTTGCCACAACTTTGGAAGTATGCTTGGGGTCATTGTCCATTTGGAAGACCCATTTGTGACCAAGCTTTAACTTCCTGTCTGATGTCTTGAGATGTTGCTTCAATATATCCACATCATTTTCCATCCTCATGATTCCATGTATTTTGTGAAGTGCACCAGTTCCTCCTGCAGCAAAGCATCCCCACAACATGATGCTGCCACCCCTGTGCGTCACAGTTGGGATGGTGTTCTTCGGCTTGCAAGCCTCCCCCTTTTTCCTCCAAACATAACAATGGTCATTATGGCCAAACAGTTCTATTTTTGTTTCATCAGACCAGAAGACATTTCTCCAAAATGTAAGATTTTTGTCCCCATGTGCAGTTGCAACCGTAGTCTGACTTTTTGATGGTGGTTTTGGAGCAGTGGCTTCTTCCTTGCTGAGCGGACTTTCAGGTTATGTCGATATAGGACTCGTTTTACTGTGGAAATAGATACTTTTGGACCCGTTTCCTCCAGCGTCTTCACAAGGTCCTTTGCTGTTGTTCTGCTGTTTGTTCCCCTCAGACAATCGCTGGGGAGATTAAAACGCTGCAACCTGGGAAGCATGGCCTTCTCTTCACTTATTTTCTCTCACCCTCCCTCCTCGGGATAGATGGAGAGAGGCAGGCAGGCTTTGATATTCTGCTCTCATACCTGTGCTGGAGTCACATGGTCGTGCCGTGTCGTCCTGCCGAGTCGTCCTGCCTGTTTTTATAATCTGCCTTTTTCCCCTCCTCCGCAGCGTTCCGTTTGGGCTGTTGTTTTTTTCTGCTCTTGCTGCCAGCTGCCGCTCTGGTCCTCCGTTCTCAAGACACACCGCTGGTGTGCCATGTATGTTTATGTCTGCAGCATGCCGCGGGGCCAGAGAGTGCTAGCGGGCAGTAGAGCTAGTTCTGGTGTTAGCAGCAGCCGTGGTCTGTGTCTGTCCCTGCCTGAGCTCAGCTACTGTTTGTGTTTCCCCTGCACAGTGCTGCTCCAGCACGGAGCTGACCCCAACATACGCAACACTGACGGCAAGAGTGCCCTGGACCTGGCCG